>NC_053498.1:29960684-30260684 GCF_905171775.1 Rana temporaria
GCGCAAAACTAGGGCTGGTTTTACAATGTGGAAAGTTAGTAACACCATGTAAAAGCCCATTCAAGCGACGGCATTTGGTATGCATTCCTGAGGGAGAACTCCACGGCAATTTGTAAAATCAAAACCGGCATGGGTTCCCCCCCAGGAGCATACCAGGCCCTTAGGTCTGGTATGGGTTGTAAGGAGACCCCCCCCTATGCCGAAAAATCGACGTAGGGGGTCCCCCTAAAATCCATACCAGACCCGTATCCAAAGCACGCTACCCGGCCGGCCAGGAATGGGAGTGGGGACGAGCAAGCGCCCCCCCCTCCTGAGCCGTACCAGGCCGCATGCCCTCAACATAGGGGGGTGTGGGTGCTCTGGGGCAGGGGGGCGCACTGCGGGCCCCCCACCCCAGAGCACCCTGTCCCCATGTTGATGAGGACAGGACCTCTTCCCGACAACCCTGGCCGTTGGTTGTCGGGGTCTGCGGGCGGGGGGCTTATCGGAATCTGGGAGTCCCCTCAAATAAGGGGGCCCCCAGATACCGGCCCCCCACCCTAAGTGAATGGATATGGGGTACATCGTACCCCTACCCATTCACCTGGAGGCAAAGTGATAGTTATTAAACACACAACACAAGGGTTTTTAAAATCATTTATTAGTCTGCTCCGGAGGCCCCCCCTGTCTTCTTTAGCTCTAATACCAGGGGGGGCTTCTTCTTCCACTCTCCGGGGGTCTTCTTCTATCTTCGCCGCTCTCCGCTGTTGACTCGGCGCACCCCGGTTCTTCTCCAGCTGTCCGGTGCCTTCTCCTTCAGCGCTGGCTGCCTGCTATCTTCGTGTGTTAGCTCAATTACTAGCAGGCAGCCAGCGCGGTCTTCTGTGACGTCATCTTCTTCTCTTCTTCTCCCTTCTTCCGATGTTGACACGTCGCCTCTTCTCACTGCAATGATGGAAGCGCGCCTTGCATCCCATTTATATAGGTATCACCGTCCCATCATGCTCCGGTAGGTACCCACGTGGTGGGTGCCTACCCATGTGGGTACCTACCGGAGCATGATGGGATGGTGATGCCTATATAAATGGGATGCAAGGCGCGCTTCCATCATTGCAGTGAGAAGAGGCGACGTGTCAACATCGGAAGAAGGGAGAAGAAGAGAATAGAAGAAGATGACGTCACAGAAGACCGCGCTGGCTGCCTGCTAGTAATTGAGCTAACACACGAAGATAGCAGGCAGCCAACGCTGAAGGAGAAGGCACCGGACAGCTGGAGAAGAACCGGGGTGCGCCGAGTCAACAGCGGAGAGCGGCGAAGATAGAAGACCCCCGGAGAGCGGAGAAGACCCCCCCGGAGAGCAGAGAAGACCCCCTCGGAGAGCGGAGAAGACCCCCGGAGAGCGGAGAAGACCCCCGGAGAGCGGAGAAGACCCCCGGAGAGCGGAAGAAGAAGCCCCCCCGGTATTAGAGCTAAAGAAGACAGGGGGGGCCTCCGGAGCAGACTAATAAATGATTTTAAAAACCCTTGTGTTGTGTGTTTAATAACTATCACTTTGCCTCCAGGTGAATGGGTAGGGGTACGATGTACCCCATATCCATTCACTTAGGGTGGGGGGCCGGTATCTGGGGGCCCCCTTATTTGAGGGGACTCCCAGATTCCGATAAGCCCCCCGCCCGCAGACCCCGACAACCAACGGCCAGGGTTGTCGGGAAGAGGTCCTGTCCTCATCAACATGGGGACAGGGTGCTCTGGGGTGGGGGGGCCCGCAGTGCGCCCCCCTGCCCCAGAGCACCCAACCCCCCCATGTTGAGGGCATGCGGCCTGGTACGGCTCAGGAGGGGGGGCGCTCGCTCGTCCCCACTCCCATTCCTGGCCGGCCGGGTAGCGTGCTTTGGATACGGGTCTGGTATGGATTGTAGGGGGACCCCCTACGTCGATTTTTCGGCGTAGGGGGGGGTCTCGTTACAACCCATACCAGACCTGAGGGCCTGGTATGCTCCTGGGGGGGGAACCCATGCCGGTTTTTTCTTTGAAAATTGGCATGGAGTTCTCCCTCTCAGGAATGCATGCCGAGCGACGCTGTAAATTTTTTTTTTTTTATTTGGTTTCCCGGCGCGTTTTTTTTTTTTCACCCGTCGCAACTTTATTGTCCCGTCGCAATCCACAAAGCCCGGCGTAAATTACGTTCGCGCGCTGCACGTCAGGAAAATTATGTCACACGCATGCGCAGTACGGCCGGCGCGGGAGCGCGCCTCATTTAAATTGTAAACGCCCCCCGGAGAGGAGGACCGCCTTGCGACGGAGGCACTTAAGTTACAGTGTAATTTCTAGGTAAGTGCTTTGAAGATCGGGCACTTAGGTAGAAATTTAACGCCTGTGTAACTTAACTGCTGAAAGTTAAGTTAGGCAGCTTTTTTGAGAATTTGGCCCCATATGTGGATGAGCCAATCAGATGCACCCATATGGGATGATGCTTGCTTATGTCACTTTGGCTATAAAACTGATTTGAATAAGCTTTTCCTCTCTTTGCGGTTGGAAGACGATGAGGTCTGTAGTCTGAATTATTGTCTGCGGTCTACAGGCTCACATTGTCATGAATTTGGCTCATAGAATACATGTCCTGGAATTGAGCCAGGGAAAATCCATTACACAACATCAGACAAGAATGTAATGGCTGCGGTGAATGCTACACTGGCGACACTGGTGTAATAGGGGCACTACACGCGACACCAACATCATGGGGGTGCTAAACGGTTGGTGTCAATGTAATGTAATAGATGCATCACACCACTGATACAATAGATGTACTACACAACTGACCCAGCACATTCAGAGAAAAAAATAGGCAATGATAGCACTACATCAGCGGTGCTCAACCTTTTGCAGTGCGATGACAATTTAACCTGTTGTGGGCCACAATAAACTATGGGGTCTTACCACAACTCACCCCCCCCCCCCACCCCCCAAACTGCAAATGTGCCCCTAATCTCCTGAGCCTCTATAAGACTTTATAGGGGCTACAATACAAACAAGGATAATGAAACTACAAAGTAAAATACACCTCAAAATAATCGACCGATATGATTGAGTTATTTAAAAAATGGTTATAATCCCAAAAGACAGAGAATTGATTCTAATATGGTGTAAAAAGGTCAAAATTCAATTTCCACCATTATAAGCTCAAAGATTCTAATAATTTGCATAAAAATACATAATATACATTGTTAAATATTTACAAAAAAACATTGTGTGTGTATGTTTTATACACACACACGCGCGATGATAAAAAAATAAGTCTAGGTGAATACAAGCATTAAGAGAAACCATTGGGAAAAAGATTTCATATTATAGTAGAATTATAAGAGGACTGCAAGAATCACGTAGAAACAAAATGTATAATACGAATATAAATCTGCAAAAATAATCTGATTATGAAAAAGAATAGAACAACATACTAGGGGCCAGATTCAGATACAATGGCGTATCTTTTGGCTGGCGTAGCGCATCCCATTTGCACTACGCCGACGTAACATAGTGAGGCAAGTACAGTATTCACAAAGCACTTGCTCCGTAACTTACGTCGGCGTAGCACAAATGGGCCGGCGTAATCCCGCCTAATTCAAAGTAGGCATGTAGTGGACGGGCTACATTTAAATTAACCGTGACCCCATGTAAATGAGGGCGGTTCGTACGGCGCATGCTCAAAATCACGTCGCAAACACTCCCTACGTAACGACGTTGGCTCAATGCTTTCAACGTGAACGTAACCTACGCCCAGCCCCATTCACGTACGCTTACACAAACGACGTAAAATACGACGGCTGTTCTGTCGTCCATACCTTGCATGGGCTGCGCCATCTTTTTGGTGGTTTATCTTTACACCGGCGTATGTCTTACGTAAACGGCGTATCTTACTGCGACGGGCGTACGTACGTGAATCGGCGTATCTTGCTCATTTACATATTTGACGCATAAATCCACGTACACGCCCCTAGTGGCCAGCGTAAATATGCACATAAGATACGACGGCGTAGGAGACGTCGGTCGTATCTTGGCCAAATTTAGGCGTATCTGGTTTCCAGAAAACGCTTAAATATACAACGGCGCTCAGACTTACGACCGCGTATCTACTGATACGCCGTCATAAGTCTCTCTGAATCCGGCCCATAGTGTTATTTTAACAACAAAAATACTGCGCTTGTGTATAAAGTGTGAATAGATAAGCAGCAACAAAAAATTTGAAAAATACACATATAAAAAAAAAATAAAAAAAAAAGGATTTGAGTCTCTGCTTCCGAGTCTCCAAGCCTCCCCCCTCAGCCATCTATTGGTCGCTGGTTGAGGAGAAAGGCTCCACGACTCGGTGGAAGCGGAGGCCCGAATAATTTTTTTACACTATTGGAAGCCCCCGTCCTTATTTCTTTTGGGAATCTGTTCAGCGGACATGAGGTTCTGATCCAGTCATCTGGAGGAGCTGTTGGAGATAGATATATTCCTTATACCACCATTTCCCCTTGGCGCCAGGAGCTGACAGTTGCTATGCATGTTTGACCTTCCATAAAAGAGGCTCCACCCTGTGGGGTAAGAGTACAGCCTTACTTTATGTTGGTGATTCACCTGGTGAAGGACACCATTTGGAGTTTACAGCACCCAGCACTTGTTTTGAGGAACTGGACTTATTAATTTATTTTGCTGACATTTTTTTGGACTTTACCATCCATCCACCTTTATATTATGTTTACTTTGCGCAACTTACTTTGTATTCTATAATAGTGTTATCTCATAAACTTAAAATAGATGAATTGATATTAACCTCCTTAGCGGTATCCCTGAGCGTGACTCGGGGTGGGTTTTCCATGCTGCGATCGGTATCCCCGAGTCACGCTCGGGGTAGATGTGCAGATCGTGCAGCGGCGCGGCGCGCCTTACCTTCTCGCAGCATCCACAGACAGTTACTTACCTTGTCCCTGGATCCTGCGATGCATCCCCGCTGTGTGAGCGAGCAGGGCCTCGCTCGATTCACAGTGTCCCCGTGTGCCGCCGATCTCCGTTCCCTGCGACATTACGACGCACGGGGGCGGAGAACGGCACCAAATTCAAAAAAGTAAACAAACACATTACATACAGTATACTGTAATCTTATAGATTACAGTACTGTATGTAAAAAATACACCCCCCCCCCTTGTCCCTAGTGGTCTGCCCAGTGCCCTACATGTTCTTTTATATAATAAAAACTGTTCTATCTGCCTGCAAAGTGTAGATTGTCCATAGCAACCAAAAGTGTCCCTTTATGTCAAAAATGGTTTTAGAGCCGTTAGAAAACAGTGATAAATTATAACCACTTGCAGAATTGAGCGATAGCGATTTGTGAGGAAATTCGCTGTGACGGTAGTAGAATGATATCCCCGTCAAACATTCCCTTCTTCCCATAACGAAAATCACCCAATATTCCACAAGTAGGAATCCCTGGAATCGCCCAATAATCCACACACTGGGCCAAAGCTTAATGCTGGAACAAGAGACACTTTAATGGTACAACACCTAGCTTATATGTAGTTACAAACTGTTACAATGACAATCTCCGCTCCCCCCTCACACAGTGGGGGCTCCCATACAGATTATAGGCAGACACTTTGGAGCCGACCCTGTAGACACATTTCTTAAGGGTAAACACAGGTCTTCTTCACAAACACAATAGATCAATTACCCTTTAAAATAGAGAGCTGGCTGGTGATGGGACATTAACATTTCAACAGTCTGTTATGCAGAGAAATGAGTCACACATGAAATCACCTTTTACCTCTAACACACACACACACAGCATTAAACTAGCAGGGAGAATTAAACTGAAGGATATAGGCAAAAAGTCCTTCATATTCGCCATAAAAAAAAAAAAAAAGTAATGACAGCGACAATTCTGCAACTGAGAAAATTTCAGTGATTTTTAGTTGATTACATTATTGAATATTTTTTATTATAATTAAATTATTATTTGTTATAATTATTTATAATTATTTATTATTATTATATAATTTACAATTTTGTTTTTAAAAAAAAATTCATACCCGGGATGCCTACTAGACTCTTGTTTGGTCAGATTTAAATGAGTTATTCCTAAGATTTGCAGGCCTACAGTATAAAACGCCAAATTTCCTTGCAAAATAATTAGTAGTTCCAGACAGAATCATACCGTCAGGGAGGTTAAGTGTCATAATGATGCCCTTTTTCTGCATAGAACTATAGGTTATTATTGATTATTCATGTTGATGTAGTTTTGCGCATTCATACAGTACCTTTGTCATTTTGTTTTGTCACCTAAAGTAGTAATAAAAATTTTGAATTATTTTTACACTTCAATGCATTAAAAAAAATGCCTTACTACCCGTCCCACCACAATCTGTTCCTAAACACTTATCTGGCTTCATGTCACCGCTCCAGCTTCGTCTCTGACTCCAGCGCTACTCCCATCACTTCTCGGTTTCACAGGAGAAACTGAGGGCAACTGTGCCTCAGACCCCTTTCACGTATGCAGACCATTCATCAGTTCAGTCACTATTGAAGTTTACATCAGTTTGTTAGTTCGTCATCTGTTTTTTTTTTTACATTTACCAGCTAGAGTTACCGGACAACCACTTGAGTTCAGGAGCTATTTTTCATGCAAAAATGAACCGTTTTGCAAATACCTGTCTAAAGACAGGTAATTGCACCCACTTCCGGCCACACAGTCTCGAGCAGACTGCGGGCATGACATCACCTCCCGTCCCCATCCCCCCGTTGTGTTCTGGGAACACTCTGCTCCCAGTACACAGCGGGAGCCAATCGGCAGGCGTAGCGCTTCACATCCTGGTTCCCTCACCGAGGATGGCGGGGGGCAGCAGAGTGACGAGTGATCACTCGTCCTCTGCTGTGGACGGCGCTGGACTCCAGGACAGGTAAGTGTCCCAATATTAAAAGTCAGCAGCTGCAGTATTTGTAGCTGGTGGCTTTTAATATTCTTTTTTTCAGCGGACATCCGCTTTAAGGATTTAAAAAAAAAAAAACTGACTATCCATGGCTCTGCCGCTAGTGGCTTTTCCAGAAACACACTCAAAAGCGGATACCTATCCTTTCAGAGTGCCAAGGACTTGCCGCTTATCTGCACCAGACTGCAGGAATTAGAACTGCAACTGTGCCGCTCATGTTGAAGGAGCTTTCTGTGCACCAGCTATTGTTAGAGATTGTCTCTCTCCCTTTCTGCTACTAAGGCCCCTTTCAGAAATCCGCTCCGCCTGTCCGTTATTACAAGTCCGTTAACGGACTTGTAATACATCCCTATGGGATCGCGTCCATTAGCGGATGGAGCATCCGCTAACGTCCGCCACCGTCGGGATCCGGTTTTCGGACGGAAGAAAACCCTATTTTTCTTCCGTCCGGCGGAACGGAACTGATGCAGACGGACAGACGGTCCGTCTGCATCCGGTTCCCCATAGGGCAGAGCGGAGCTGAGACAGGGCGGTCCCTGCACTGTGTGCGGGGACCGCCCTATCCGCCGACAGCTCAGCGGGGATCCCCGCTCAGCCGACGGAGACACACGGAGCGGACCCAGAAACGGTCCGCTCCGTATGAAAGAGTCTTTGGAGGGTGGCCACTAAATGATTTTTTTCCTAAGTAACCAGGCTGTGGGATTCCACCTGGGGACAACAGAGCCACACTCACTCAACACTCATTCAAAACTCCCTCCTATTTGCCTTTGAACCAATCACTGTTCATAGGGAAGCCCTTCCTCCAGCTGGCTTGTAGAGTATTGTTTACACATATGAGCCAGGCCCCCCTGCTGTCCATGGACAGACGTACACCTGGAGTGACGTAAGCAGGCGATGAGGACGCCGCTGGCTGTTTGTGTTATTGCACTTGTTTTTAACATTGATGTAAGCGCAGGTTATTCCATAATAAACGTCCCTCTACTTTTTACATACTTCACCATTGGAGGCTCTCTGTTTTCTCTCTCTCCTCCTTCCCCCTAAATGGAGTTTTACTAGGGAGTTATCGTGGAGGTGTGCACCGTGCAAACTTGCACTATAGAGGGAAGGCTATAGACAGCTGGAGAGGTTGGAGAAGCACCAGTGAAGTGTGACAGGTGGGAAGGCCTGTGGCTGCGAGGAGGTGTATGATGCAAAGAGACCATGGATGCCTTTGATACTCGGTATTAAGGTGAGAGAGTTCAGGGAACCCTTATACGGATGTGATCAAATCCTTGATTGCCATCTACATACATTTTCTCCCAGTGGATATTTAGCCCCATTTCTGTTCTCTCCTTTGGCAGTTTCACTGCAATATTTTACACTGGACACTTATCACTATTGTATTTTATATTATATTTACTTTATTGATCAAATATGTTTATGATTACTGATTGACTATCACTTATCACCGTCACTTTTTATCTGTTACTGTTCAGTTTTTGCGCAAAACCCTTTATTTAGATTATGTTCCTAGCACTCCCACTGCAGTCATTGCAAGGTAGTTCCATTCTCATGACTAAATCTTTTAATTTTATAGGATGGAAGATTTAACAGTGAGCACCACAAAGCTGGTGGTGGGACTCAAAGTCAAAAAGTAAGCAAAAAACAGAGCTAGGATCTTCAGGTAGGGAGATCTCTCTCCTGGAGACCCCAGGAGAGGCCAATAATGGACAAGTTTGAAATCCTGACTATTTAGAACTGAAGTACTGTATGAGTGAGTGAGTGAGAAACTTATATAGCGCAAACAAATGCAAACTTAATCGCCTCAAGGCGCTGGCATCCAGAGTTGTACAGGTCTTTCAGAAGAGGTGGGTCTTCAGTTTTTTCCTAAAAACCCGATGGTTTTCTTCCAAGCGGATAGTCGTGGGTAGAGCATTCCAGAGCCGTGGTCCTTGGACCGAGAATCTACGTTCTCCCTTAGATTTGTATCACTTTTGTTTTGAACGAGCCTTTAAAGATGCCAATGTACCCACTCAAATCTTTTGTGGCTTCCTTGCCATGCAACCTTTTGCTCAGAAGACACAGCTTAGAGTGATCTCTTTCCAATTCCAGTTTCTTTCATTTAGTTTACCACAGCATTGGCACACTTAAAAATAATTGCCCTGACTTCTGTTTGCATGTGGGATCTAGGTCCATGTGGTCCACTTAAAAGAGTTGTAAAGGAAAAAATAATTTGCCTAAAATTAATGTCGGCAAGGTAGACAGACAGAATAGTGTAATGATTCTGTTAAAAAACGAGTAAATACCTATTAAATTCCTTCATCTATATCACCTCCGGCATTCTAGTTTCTGTTCTCTCATTCACTTCCTGGTTTGCATCGCTCGTTCATGTAAGAACTACATTTCCCAGTATGCATTGCGGCACGCCCAGTAATTCACACCTCCTTGGTGTCTAACACGTAGAGAGCATTCTGCCACACAGATGTAGTTCCCAGGAGGGGGTGAGCACGTTACTGACCACCGCAGTAAAGCCTCCCGTCACGGTGGTCAGTAAAATCAGACAAGCAGGAAGTGAACAGAACAGAGAAGAAATAAAGCAACTTCTGAGTAAAAATGAATGAGGAAGTGAAAAGAGGAATGTCTGCAGGTAAAGGATGCTTATTATGGAAAAAAAATCCTTTACAACCCCTTTAACTCCTCACTACTAATTAAGTTTGTGGCTTTATTATTCACAAAAGTAAAAAAGGTATGCTATAAAACTCAAAAACAAACACACAACCACGTTCCAATGCTTATAAATTATAGACATCAGTATGACCACAAAAAAAAAGTTAAACAATGATATGTGCTTACATACACAAGAACTTGAGTTATGCCGCCGTCACCCACTGAATGC
Source organism: Rana temporaria (assembly GCF_905171775.1). Classification (NCBI taxonomy): domain Eukaryota; kingdom Metazoa; phylum Chordata; class Amphibia; order Anura; family Ranidae; genus Rana; species Rana temporaria. Next base: position 29,970,501 of record NC_053498.1, read on the forward strand.
ATTGCACCAGAGAGAGTACATAGAAGGCATTATTAATACACAGTGTCAGCTGGCTCTTAGACTTAATAGCCGGCACTAACAGAGAGAGTTATAAATAGTCTTCCATGGACAACGCTATTGTGGGATCATACAAGAGGCAGCTATTGAACATATTCTCAAAGTAAAACAAGTTTAGTTGAGTAAAAACCTACCCCTTTATGTTAATCATGTAAATTGCAAAAATTCTAGTAAATATTACTGCAGATTCTAATTCGGTTTCTGTAGATAGCATAGTAACCATTTCTAGTGCAATTGTTGATAACCATCAAAATGAGCTCTAAAAAGGAGGGAGTTTTTTTTTTTTGTCCAGATAGTATTCATATAATCTTCCCCAGCAATATAAGTAAAACTACAACCAATATTTCACTTTGAGATCTCTTCATACCATGTACAATGGATTGCAATACCAGTTTGTGGAAAAGTTTGTACTTCCTGTCATTTAAAGCAGAACTCCGGGAAAACAAAAAAATAAAAATTGCAAGGGTGAACACTGAGCTTATACTCAACAGATCCTTCAGTCCTCCAGAAAAGAGCACTCCCCCACATTCAATGGTGGACTGTTCCTGCCATCCTCACATCCAGCGCCGAAGCAGGAGCAGTCCATCGCACAAGACTATTAGACCATTTGTGTTTGGGTGGGGGGGGGGGGGGGGGGGTCCGACGCTGGAAGGATTGGCTGATTAGTCAAGAATATCTTGGCTCTCATCACAACATAAATAAGCAGTTAGCACAGCCCAACTGCATGGGGAAATTTTGAAGGGGGAAATTTTATTTTGCCTTCTCCATTTGAAGAAAAATAATTCACATAAAAGTGTAGCTGCTGACTTTTAATAATCAGACACCCACCTGTTCCGCGGTCCAGCGATGTGGGCGTACGAAGTCCCGCTCCTCTCTATGGCGCTGGCATTCTTACTGTGGGCACTGTGATCGGCAATCTTCTGGGACCTGTGCAGGGAGGGGGCGAAAGGTGAACTTCCTTCCAGTGCTGCAGAGCCCTGGTAGGAAGTGGGAGTTGAATGCCTCTAAAAAAAGAGGGGATCCGCTACCCCCCCCCCCCCCCCCAAAAAAAATAAATAAAAATGACATGCCAAATGTGGAATGTCAGGAGGTCACTGTCACTTAAAGCGGAAGTTACATTTTTGGGTAAAGCTCCGCTTTAAAAGCATATCTTAACCTTTAAAAGTTACCTCCTCTTCAACCCTCCTCCCTTTCAGCTACACACATTTTATGAATTTGTTTTGGTTACTCAACCCCCTGTCTAGGTGAGTGGCATGCACTGTGCTCCCTGGGCCTCCTGGGATATGCACATTACATATGCCACAAGGCATAGGCTTTCATTCAGAGAAAGGGTCATGCCTAATGGCACATTCTTGGAAGGCACATCATCTGAACCCAGAAGAGTCAGCAGTCTCCTGATGACGTCATACAAAAACATGACGGCGCAAGATCAGAGCGGTGGAGGAATTGAAGAGGAACTTTACAGGACAATGCTCAACTGGGCAGCAGGGATTAAAAAACTAAAAATGTGGGGATGTGCAAAGATCTGCTTTAATGTTTATTGCCCAAGTCTATGAGTACTTCTCAACCAATACCTGGGGACAAGAGCAAACATATATTTTTGTGTAAACATGATCCGCTCAGGAGCAGGTGTTGATTAGGGGAAAGGACTTACCTCTTTATGGAACATGTTGGCCTGCACTTGAGGCCCCCTATACAGTGCTGGCATAAGTTTCTGTAGCACCCATAGTGACCTTGAGAAGGCCCAATTGACCCCCTACATGCCTACCTAGTCCTGCCCTTTTTGCACTCTCTTCCTACTAAAGTGACCAAGGCAGCTGCTTCTTCTGCCTACTCCTCAGCCCAGCCCTGCTCCTCTATCTAGTAAGTTAAACACCATTCGCAATAATGGTTTTAATATTTAAACTTTGTCGCTTAAACATATAACAATCTCATTAGTAACTTACAGCCAATCACAGCTCCTGAAAGGAAATATAGGCACACATGGAAAAAACGTACCAAAGATCTAGTACTACCAAATTTTATCATTTTAGAAGGCAAAAAGGAAATGAAAAAGTTTAAACATCTTTTTAAGTAAAATTGTCTTTGGCTGCCTGGAGCTAATATAAATTAGGAATCTTGCAGTGTTGCAATTTGTAGACAGTTGTATTACTCTACTGAAAAGTATGCAGCTTTTTGATTATGTTGGCAGAGAATTGAATGACAGTGAGATAATGAAAATGTCAGAATACCCATGGGATGTTTCTACATTCAGGACCTTACGAGACCTTGTGAATCTTTTTTCCAAGATGTAATATACATGTGTGGTTTGGAAACCTGCAGACCACTACTCCTACATTTGAAGTGTAGTTATTATCAAAGTTATAAGGAATACTGACAACAAAATATTTTAAAATACCCCTCAGGGCTCTTTCACACATGTGGACCGTATGTCCGCTTTTTCATCCATCCGTTTACCGATGAAAAAGGGACATACATTGATCCCTATGAGATTGCGGGTGTCAGCGGATGAACATCTGCTGACACCCGATCTCACCCGGGTCCGCAATCCTCGATTCTGCAGATGGAGGAAAACCCTATTTTTTCCCCATCCGTCTGTGGATTGGATGAACACGGACAGATGGTCCGTGTTCATCCGATCCCCCCATAAAGGGAGAGAGGAGATCTGACAGGGCGGTCCCTGCATGTTTTCAGCCCTTCTAAAAATGCAGCTTTCATCATCCCCTCCCCAACTGCATTCTGTACACTTTCCCCGGCACAATTCTACACTGTGTGTCCCTGCTGACCCTAAGGCCTTGTACACACGAGAGGATTTGCGCTGGAAACGGTCCGCCGGACCGTTTCCAGCGGATAAATCCTTTGGCGGATTTTGATCTGATGGCTGTACACACCATCAGATCAAAATCCCCGCGGAATACAACCGCAGTGACGTGGCCGCACCATCGACCGTGACGATGACGCCGCGAAGTGCGCGACCCTGGAAGGTAAATACTTCCACGCATGTGTCGAATCATTACGACGCATGCGAGGGATGGGATCGGACGGACTTATCCGGTGAGTCTGTACAGACGACCGGATAAGTCCGGCGGACAGGATTCCAGCGGATAGATTTCTTAGCATGCTAAGAAATTTTTATCCGCTGAAAATCCGTCGGCTGGATTTGTATCCGCCTGAAAATGTCAGCTAGGCTGTACACACGACCGGATCTATCTGCTGGAACTGATCCGCGGATCAATCCCAGCGGATCGATCCGGTCGTGTGTACGGGGCCTTACAGTAACTCCAGAGCAGTAGTTCTCAACCTCAGTCCTCAAACAGTGGTTCCTAATCACGTGATCACTATATCAACACTGACACATCACATGTAGGCTCAAGGCTTTATTGACACAAATGAAAGCTTTCAGCCAGCAGAGTCTTCAGGCTGGAGTGTTCATCTGCAGTGCCATCTATTGAGAGGGTATAAGAGTAGAGGTTGAAGGACTTGGTCTATCCATCAACTTGTGTTTAAGGGCTTCTCTGCCCACATTTATTCAACAATATATTACTATATACAAAAGGTAACAATTGCAGGGGGGTTCAGCATCACACAGGATACACTATAGGACTTCAGCCCCAATATTTGACATTTTTAACATAACAACCTGGGTCTCTACCCAGACCTCTGCCAAGGAAGAACTCTTCTGGCATTGCTTGCCAATCTCAACATTCAACATTTATCTCTGCACTTCTGGGCCTTTATTGGGTTTATCATGGAGACCTACCTTTGGGCTGGTGACTTCAAACACTTTACTCACACTTATGCACTTTTACCAACACCTCTTCTACTCACAAGACTCATTATTTATTGGCCCTTACAATAGACGAGCAGAAAAATTTGTGCCGGTTTATCAACCAGTCACCTCAGGCTTAACAGCCGAAACTCTTTCCATTACACATAGAAGTCTCTTACATTCAAGGATCGGTCTAGCAGTTCTCTAGGTTGCCCTTCATAGAAAAAAAAAAAAAACTACCTGGAAGCAACCCAGCAGTGGACTGCAAGACCTCGTTCATCAGCAATAAAACTAGAATTCAGCTAAAAATAATTATATATATATATATATATATATATATATATATATATATATATATATATATATATATATATATATATTTGGTTAAAATACAATGAAGCATGTCCCATATTGTGCAGGGTGCTGGATTCTGAAGACATTTTCACTGTAGGCATGTCCTGTCATCTTCCTGCTGCTGAACTTTAGAGCTGTGGAGGTTAACAGCTTCGGTTCTCCAGGCTCAGCTGCACTAAAAATTATCCACCTGTTATCTCCTCCACTGAGTTAGGGCCCTTTCACACGAGGCAGATCAGTAATGATCCGCCTCCGTGTGTCCGTAAACTCAGCGGGGATCGCTCCGTATATCCCCGCTGAGCCGGCGACTGACAGGGCGGTCCCCACACACTGTGCAGGGACCGCCCTGTCTTTTCTCTGCTCTCCCCTATGGGGGGGATCGGATGAACACGGACCGTGTGTCCGTGTTCATCCAATCCGATCCGCAGACATTAGAAAAAAATAGGACATTCTTCCGTCTGCAAAATCGAATCTTTGCGGAGGCGGGTGATTACGGGTTTATGTTTATCCGCTGACACCCGCAATCACATAGGGACCAATGTATGTCCCTTTTTCATCCGTAAACGGATGGATGAAAAAGCGGACATACAGTCCGCACGTCTGAAAGGGCCCTAAAGTTCTTTCACCAATTACACTACCTGTAACACAATCAGTGAATGGGAGAGAGAATCTTGTGACTTATCAGACTCCCCCCCCTTCACAGAACATGTTATGGGCAATGCCATCTGTCAAATAACCTTTAATGAAGGAGAGGGCAGGATGGGCCCGTTTTCATCAGATCATCTTTAGTGCAGTTGAGTCTGGGTCGTCTAGACTCTGCAGTGTTGGAAGTTTAATAGCAGGAAGAGGACAGGGCAGCCATGCAGTGAAGATTTCTGCAGAATCCAGCAGTCTGCACATTGTGGGATATACTTAATTGCAGGTAGGTAATACAACTAAAGCTGTAGAGAAAGAACATTTTTTTTTTTATAATAAAGCTGAAGTTTAGCAAAGAGACAAAAAAATAAAAAAGGCTTAAAAGCGGAAATCCGGTCAGTCCCCCCCCCCCCCCAAAAAAAAACCCCAAAAAAAACAAACACACACAGCTGCGATAGACTTAGGTAATCGTATCCAATTCGAGCATGTTGTAACTGTAGTCTTTTTTAGCTATGAAACGTACTCACAGGAACCTCCTGAAACAATTACACTCCCATCTTCAGTGTGGACATCTGAAGCCCACTTGTAGCTTCACCTGGGATATGGTGCTGCTGGCTACCCAGCATTCACCTCCCAATCTCGCACATGCGCTGTGTGTACAAAGTATACGCACTCATTGAAGCGGAAGACGCCCATCGATTCCTGTAAATGATTACACATATATCCCAGGAGCCAATGGGCAGCCGGATATGACGAACCTCACCGTGGCGCCAATTACTTATAAAAAAAAAAAAAGGTAATATGTTTTACAATATAAAAAAAAGGAAGGATTACGAACAAGAACGGGACTATGATTAACAATGTTGGGGACCGAACATCTAACATAGGGTGGAACTGCACTTTAAAGGATGTTGGAACACCCCCACTGATACTATTCTAGATTATTTCAAGTACACCAACTATAGCAGGTAGACAAGTTTTTCCACCACCTAGTCTTTGGTGCAATTATTTTTCTACACATTTGGTTTAATGTTTTTTAAAAAGGACCTACAATAAAGAATGATTACTTTTTAGATTTTTTTAATTATGTATATTAATATACTGTATGATAGAAGTGTTCAGTTTAGATTGGTTCACTCAATGTTTGTGCCTCCGATAAAGTCCCATAGGCAATATAATATTTTGTAGTGCTCAGATTTAACAACATTTTTTTGGAACAAATATCCCAATCCTGTTCAATACAGCCTGTAACACATTGCTCCAGTTGTAGGTACTCTACAATACCAGAATAAAATGTTAGGTGATGCAGCGCTAAATAAAAAAAAGAAAAAAGCTAAATATCAAACAATTGTGTAAATATAAAAAAAATGGAAACAAAGTATAAAACCAAAGTGCTCAAGCAGAATTTAGTGTACAACCAAATTTCACAGTGTACAGATAACTAAAAAACGCATACCAGTAACATAAAAATTATATATAGTCTGAAAACAGTTCCTAAACATCATAAATTGCACAGCATGAATACAAAATAGATCAATATATATATATATATATATATATATATATATATATATATATATATATATATATATATATATATATATATATATATATATATATATATATACACAACAATGTACATACAATTAAAAAAAAAATTCCAAAGAAAAACAAATCTTAACAGTCCATCCCACCTCAAGGTACAGCTGCGAAGCATTTCATAAAGAAAAAGTACAAACAACAATACCAGCTCATCCATCAGAGGAGGAGACACAGAAGTATATAACAGCTGAACACTCCACACTTTACACATTTGTTTCAGCAGGTCCGTCTTAAAAGGGGAGCCCTAAATCCAAGTTCAATATCTTTATAGCAGGGGTGCCCAACCAGCGGCCCGAAGAGCCTTCTAAATTGGCCTGTGACCTAATTCTCTGGGATGGTGGGTTGGCAAGCCCAGATCGTGGTTTGCCAACCCGCCATCCCAGAGCATCAGTATTGTGAATAAAGACGGAGATAGAGGAAGCAATCGGCTGCGCAGCAGAGCCACATTAGCTGATGCTTCCTGTATAGCGCAGGCTCCTGTCACAAGCGGAGTTGTACCAAGTGATTTAACCTGCAGGTCTATGGCAAAGTGCAGTTAACCTGCTGGAAAGCCACAGGTGTACTGCACTGCATCCGCGTTATGGGTAAATCCACAGCACATCAGTGTGAAAGCAGCCTTAAGTACTGTACACACGGGCAAGAATCTCATCAGGAAAAAATTTTGTTTTTCCAAACGAGATTCTTGGCAAGAATCTCTTGCTGCCCGAGTGTACAGACTCTCCATTCAAAAGAACCGCGGTTCTCTTGAAAGGCAAGAACGCGGTGATGTCATCGCGTATGACGAGCATGCGCTTGTCACATTCGATGCCGTCGCCGCCATCTTGCTGCACCCTACTATGCCGTGGAAGCTACCGCGCATGTGTCCAAGTCATTTCGAGCATGCGCGGGTTTCCACGGCGACCAAGTGTACACACCCTTGGGTTTTTTCGTTAGGAAAACTGCAGCGAATCTCACGACGGGAAAATGGAGAACATGTTCTCTATTTTTCTCGTCTAGATTCTGGGCAGTTTTCTTGTCGAGAAACCTGAAAGCCTCGTAGACACGCACGGTATACTCGGCAAGAAAGCTCTGCCAGCAGTTTTCTTGCAGAGTAAACTGAGCGTGTGTACAAGGCTTGAGGCCCCTTTCACACAATCAGCTCAACCCAAAAGGACCCTCCATTCACCTCTATGGAGCAGCAGATGTAAACAGACTTGTGTCCGTTTATACCTGCCTACCTCCAATCTGTTAAAATTTATATATATATATATATATATATATATATATATATATATATATATATATATATATATATATATATATATATATATATATATATATATATATATATATATATATATATATATATATATATATATATATATATATATATATAAAAACATAAAGGTCTCTGCCCCCTTCCATATTGTGGCCCGTGACCGATTACCAAGTCGCTTAAGTGGCCCTCACTCTTGAAAAGGTTGGGCACCCCTGCTTTATTGGAACCCTGACTATACTGAGCAAGTATAAAGACTGGAGCCACAGCAGTGGTTCTCAACCTCAGTCCTCAAGTATCCCAAACAGGCCATGTTTTGAGGTTTTCCTTTACATCAATGACATATCAATGTTTTGATATTGATAAGAGCTATTTTATCTAAAGGAAAGTTCCCAAAACATGGTCGGTTGGGGGCAGGGCCGTCTTAATAGCATCATGGGCCCCTGGGCAAAGAAATGCTCTGGGGCCCCTACACCAATGACAGTGAAGGTAAACAGACATCAAGTAGGTAGGAGGCAGACTGCTTCCCCTGTGTATCTTTCACTCTCAGTGCCAACATGGGGCCCCCAATTTCAGGGCAGTGTGGGCTCAAGGACCAGCTGCTTTGGGGAAAGTGCAGGGGCCCCCCATGCAGTTGGGGCCCATGGGCAGTGCCCAGGTGTGCCCTCTTATTAAGACAGCCCTGGTTGGGGGGTACTTGAGGACTGAGGTTGAGAACCAGTGCTATAGAGGATATGTTTTATAAAAGGGACCTCCTCAGAAACGGAGGTTGTGTCAACCATAGCTGACACTATAGCCTGGTGCTCCCTCGGAGCATATTCATCATCATCCTCTCTTACTCAACTAAAACCCGCTGCTCCAAAACCTCACCAGGGACATTGGAAGTTTGGTACACAACATCATCAGTCATAGCAGACAGCAATAACACATTGCCAATACCATGAGCCTGTGGCCCTTCATTTTACGCATAATCACTTAAACCTGTGAAGGGATATAAAACATCACATGTGACCTTTGCCCCCTCACTGTACAGAGGGAAGTCTCTCACCAGATTCACAGCAGGTCCCCCAGCTGGGGTCACTCCCTTAACAAAGCAAAACGTTTCACTAACAGTCTCTCTGGTATCTGCATTAGCAGTCCCAGCAAATGACTTACCAGCCACGACCTTCTTCATTTGTGAGCGCTGGGGTTACGACTCTTCTGGCTCCTCCTTTCCGACCCGCCATTCAACCCATGCAGCCACATCGTGAAACAGTCAACAACATGGGCCCTGTTATGGCCTGAAGGCCTAACCTTGGCCCTTCCATGGTTTCTAGGGGTGACTGGAGACACTTTATCAACACAAACATGGTGGGCAGCCACAGATCTCTGGCAAGGTTATCTTGTGCTGTATACAGGGACTGTGCCAGGGGTCACTTGGCAACAGCATGCCCCCACTTCAGCGATGCAGTCACCAGCAAAAAGATGAATTTGCCTGCTAATTGTGAAGATAGAGTCACATAAGTAACTGATGTTACAGGGCCTTGTAGGGTTCATTTTTCAAAGCAACATAGTATGACCCTATTAACTGCACCGCAAGCAACACATTTGCCGTGGAGGCATCTTCCTGCATGCAGAAGCTTTGAAACTCTGTGCTACACCTTCTGTAACTTTGTCTCCTGGTGACACACATCTGCCTGAAATATGAACAAAGCATATCCATCTATAGCATGTACTTGTCTCAATTAGGAGCACTATGTGTCATTTATGTCTGCTGTTTCATTCCTCTGCTATCAGCATTAATCACATCTGACAAGTTTTCCTGACACCAAAAGGAAAAAAGGTGACAGGGGAGGGACCTTCAGCAGATTGACAGCCTCAGCTGCTGTGCCAAGGGGGCGTGTCCCTTCCCTACAATCAGCTTTCTTCTCACTGAGGTCTGAAGGGTGTAACTTCAGCTCTCCGCCCCTTTTTTTCTGAACTCTCAGACAAGCTTTATAAATGCAGCACTTTGCACAGATGTAAAAGGAGAGGAGACTGCAGATAAACAACTTCTGTAGGAGGATTTGTGTATTACTTCAGGCCAGTCACTTCAGTGTGTGTACAGCCACTTTAAATAAGGCTTGCTGACTATTGTAGTCATAGTGGACACTCTCCATCAGACTTTTGCATTTAAGCTTCCCATAGTTGCTATGGTTACATAGTCAGGTTGAAAAAAAAAGTCAATTCCATCTAGTTCAACCATATTGGTCCTGGTCCATCAGCCAGTAGGCAGACGTGATACTTCACCACCAGCAGGCGCTGTAATAATTCAGATCCGCTTTTTTTGGGCCATGCTTCTTGCACAGCAACCCTTTCAAAAAGATACTTGGATAGTCTTTAGCATTGTAAGAGGACATTTTTTTTTTTTAAAGTCACCCAGTCTCATTTTATCCACCAGCAGAAGCTGTAATCATTTAGACCAGCAATCTTTGGGCCATTCTTCCCATATAGCAACTCTCTCAAAAAGGTATTAGAAAGGCATTGGCATTATCAGAAGGCATCTTTTGAAAAAGTCAGCTGGTCCAATTTCATCAGAGATCAGAGGTAGCCGCCAGCTCCTTCACCACGCTGGGTATCTCTGTAGCTAAAGTCACCACTGCCAAATTATGTTTACACCATGCTCTTCAACTGTTGGATTTTGTTTGGGCACATTTGAAACTGGCACAGGTGGTAAATTCCCCAATAAACAGAAAATTCTCTCATTTTAGCAATGGCGGCCATTTTTAAGTGCCCCATATTGCAGACGCACAGTTTACAAAGTCCCCAGCAACTTGCACTGATCCAGCAAAAAATAGTGTACAATCCCTTTAAGGGCTGCTCTCACTTTAACTTGAAGGTGCCCACCACCTGCCACACAATGTCTTTAAAGCATAGAGCAAATAGTTCATCATAAAAACTCACATTTCAGCGAGGATCAATAGACTCCATATTGGTCCTCTGTGGGCACCAATTTCAACGTTTCACTCCAAAGGTGGAGCTTCAAGGGCTTGGCCAGCTCACCAAGTTCCATTCCATTGCTTTTCTGTCCACAAATTTTCCTCTCTATCAAAGGCTGCCCATTTAAGCATCTCACAGCATACAGCAAAAAATCTTCAGCCTCCTGGCTCTTTCGATCTTTTCAGAATCGCCATCTATTTCAGCGCAGTCAAACACGCACTCTTCAGGTGAAGGCATAGTCAGATTGCAAGCTTTTCAGGCCAGAATACAGACACATATTCCTTGTGTGTCTTCTTTACACACCTCCTGCTTGCTTGGACAGGGAAACACTTGCTGTTCAGATTGGGCAACACCCATCTGGTAATCAGTTTTGCACCTGATGAGGGACTCTTTGCAGGCCAAATGAAATCTAATGCTGGCCATGCACTATACGAAAAATCGGCCAAAATTAAGTCCTTTAGACAGTTTGTTGGTTTTTCGAACAGTGAGGCCCCTTTCACATTGAGGCGTTATTCATGCGGTACATCGCTAAAAATATCGCTGCTATACTGCATGAATAAATCTTGCCCTGCAGGCTTCAATGTGAAAGCCCGAAGGCTTTCACACTGAAGTGGTGCGGTAGCAAGACCTCTCCAAAAGTCCTGCTAGCCGCATCTTTGGAGCGGTATAGGAGCGGGGTGTTTACCGCTCCTATACCGCGCCTTCCCATTGAAATCAATAGGAAACCGCGGTAATACCGCCCGCAATGCGCCTCTGCAGAGGCGCATTGCGGGCGGTATTAACCCTTTTTCGCCCGCTAGCGGGGGTTAAAACCTCACCGATAGCGACCGAATATTGCGGTAAATACGACGTATAGCGGCGCTAAAAATAGCGTGGCTATACCGTCACCGAAACCTCCGCTGCCCAATGTGAAAGCAGCCTTAATGGGCACAAAATCGTCAATTGGGACATTTGTGAGCCGAAAAAACGAAGGACAAGTTTGGAAATTTTCTGCCGAAAGAACGATAAATTGAAAGGTTAACCACTTAAGACCCAGACCAATATGCAGGTTAAGGACCTGGCCCCATTTTGCGATTCGGCACTGTGTCGCTTTAACTGACAAGTGCGATGTGGCTCCCAAACAAAATTGGCGTCTTTTTTTCCCCCACAAATAGAGCTTTCTTTTGGTGGTACACCTCTGCGGTTTTTATTTTTTGTGCTATAAACAAAAATAGAGCGACAATTTTGAAAAAAATTCAATATTTTTTACTTTTTGCTATAATAAATATCCCCCAAAAATATATAATTTTTTTTTTCCTCAGTTTAGGCCGATACGTATTCTTCTACTTATTTTTGGTAAAAAAAATCGCAATAAGCGTTTAACGATTGGTTTGCACCAAATTTATAGCGTTTACAAAATAGGGGATAGTTTTATGGCATTTTTATTAATATTTTTTTTTTTTACTACTAATGGCAGCGATCAGCGATTTTTTTGGACCTGTGTGTCCCGGAAGACAGCCGGCCATTCACAAAGCACCGCATGACTCGCACATGCACAGTAGGAAACGGGCAGTGAAGCCGCAAGGCTCCACTACCGGTTTCCCTTAGCTAGAATGGCGGCGCCGGCACCCGATCCTATGGACGGATCGGACTCAAGGGGGCCGACATTGCGGGCTCCCTGGACAGGTAAGTGTCCTTATTAAAAATCAGCAGCTGCAGTGTTTGTAGCTGCTGACTTTTAGGCCCCTTTCACACTGGGGTGGTTTTCAGGTGCTATTGTGCTAAAAATAGCGCCTGCAAACTGACCCTAAACAGCTTCTCCAGTGTGAAAGCCCGAGGGTCCTGCTAGAAGCATCTTTAGAGCGGTGAGAGGATCGGTGCGTTTATCGCTCCTCCATCGCTCATTCCTATTGAAATCGATGGGAAACCGCGGCTATACTGTGGTATTAACCCTTTTTTGGCCGATAGCAGGGGTTAAAACCGCACCGTTAGCGGCCGAATACCGACGCAATTCCGACGGTATAGCGCCTCTAAAAATAGCGCCACTATACCGCCACCGCGCCTCCCGCCCCAGTGTGAAAGGGACCTTAAAGAAGAAAATTTGAGGGTGGAACACCGTTTTAAGCCCTCGTTCACACTGGAACGACTTGTCATGCACTCGACGCTCCTTATTGCCGGCAATCGCACTGTTCAAATTGGTGCAACGTCGACTTTGCTGTGCCACGTCAATTTGAAAAAGTAGTCCCTGCATTACTTTTGCTGATTTTGGGTGCGACTTGCATAGGCATCTGTGCATGAAGCTGCACAGGTGTCTTCCAAGTTGCACCTGAAGTCGCACTGGCATGTAGCTTTAAAATCTTGCGATTTTCAGATGAAGTTGCACGACTTCAAAGCTGCAGTCAATGTAAACCAGGGCTTAGGGCAGTGATGGCGAACCTTGGCAGTGGCACCCCAGATGTTTTGGAACTACATTTCCCATGATGCTCCACTACACTTTAGAGTGCATGAGCATCATGGGAAATGTAGTTCCAAAACATCTGGGGTTCGCCATCACAGGCTTAGGGTTTGATCACACTTGTGCCAAGACCTGCAGTTTTCTGTACTTCTGTCCCGCATCACAGATCACCTGCAGATCCATGTCTCTGTTTGTTTGTATGCATCGCAGCTGTGGAGTATAGAAATGAATAAAATGTCACACTGGGCAACATTACATGGTGACATAGGGGGGATTTACTAAAACTGGAGAGTGCAAAATCTGGTGCAACTCCCCATAGAAACCAATCGGCTTCCATGTTTTATTGTCAAAGATTATTTGAACAAGCTGAAGTTAGAAGCTGATTGGCTACCATGCACACCTGTACTAGATTATGAGTTCTCAAATGTTGGTACATCTCCCCCCAAGTGTCTGTTAAGCTGGCTACATACTATACAAATTTTGTTGATTGATTTCATTTAGATTTATCTTCAGGCTGGGTTCACACTGGTGCGACACGACACTACTTTGGATCTGACTTTGCCCTGCGACTTGAAGCCGTCATACGCCTGACTTTCAATGAACGGGGGATCAGATTTGGATCCCTACCAATACCAGGCACTGTGTTTGATATGAATCTTGAGGGGGAACTCCGTGCCAAATTTTAAATAAAAAAAACAGCCCGGGTTCCCCCTCCAAGAGCATACCAGGCCCTTGGGTCTGGTACGGATTTAAAGGGGAACCCCAACACCGAAAAAACGGCATTGGGGCCCCCCAAAATCCACACCAGACTCTTATACGAAGATGCAGCACTGCCGGTCAGGAAAGGGGGTGGGGACGAGCGAGCGCGCCCCCCCCTGAACCGTACCAGGCAGCATGCCCTCAACATGGGGGGGGTAAGTGCTTTGGGGCAGGGGGGCGCCCTGCGGCCCCCCCACCCCAAAGCACCCTGTCTACACAGGTTTTTAAACTAATTTATTAGGCAGCTCCGGGGGTCTTCTTCCGACTTCGGGGGTCTCCTTACAACTCTGGGGGGTCTCTTCTGACTCTCCGCTCTCTTCTCCACGCTCTCCGGTGCTTTCTGTTGGGCCCCTCCACCATTTTCTTGCAGCTCTTTTACTAGCGGAGGGCCCGTTTTTCTCCACCATCTTCTTCCCCCTTTCTCCTGTCCCAATGTCCCAGTGTGAACCCGGCCTAAGGCTCCATATACACTTGTGTGACTTCTTACATTTGTGTGATTTCTATTGCAACTTAAAATGGGTATGACTTGATGCGACTTTGGCTATTGAATTTAACTGCTGCACAACTGTCACATTGATAACATTAAGATGTGACTTTCATGGCACTTAAGTTGCCTGAAAGTCGCATTAGAGTAGTGCAGGAACCTTTTTAAAGTTGCAGCGACTTTATGTTGCATAGATTTGAATGGCTTCCATTGAAATACGTGGGCTGCAACTTGTCAAGCAACTTTATGTCCAAAGCCACATGACAAGTCGCACAAGTGTGAATAGTGCCTTACATATTTAAAGCTGATCCCAGGTTTCATTTAACTTTTAAAAGTTCATTTGGACCAAGCTAGTCCAAACAAACCATTTACTTTACCAACAGATGTGCCCAGTGTTGCCAACCGCCCATAAAAACAGGGCACTTTTCTCCCTGTTTGTAATATTAAAAAAGTGGCAGTAAAGAATAACCGTGACCGGGTCGGCTTGCCGACGGTTCTGGAGCTTGCAGAGCATGTATTTGGCTGGAGGGTGGATTTCACAGAGGCTGTGCGATGCGCTAATGGCTCAGGCGAATTATGTTATGGTGCATCCCAACAGGCGCGCCAGCCTTTAAAAACCATAACCTGGAGGCTGAACACGTGGAATGGAGGAGCCCTTGTGGTGGTCTGTTGGCAGGGGGTAATGGTTGTGGCAGGTGGTGGTGGCAAGGGGTGATAGTTGTGGTAGGGGGTGATGGTGACAGCAGATGATGGTGGCATGGGTTGATGGTGACAGCAGATGGTGGTGGCAGGGGTTGATGGAGACAAGTGATGGTGGCTCTTACAGGACTTCTCTAGAACCTCTTCCATACTCTGGAATTCCCTACCTTAATCTGTCCAGTTCACTTTTACCCTGCCCAATTTTAGGGCATCCCTGAAAATGCATTTTTTCACGGAAACCATAAAGACGATATACCAGCAGGCGCTCCTAGAAAAACACATGAATGTCATCTGTAGGTATGATGTGTGCAAGGGGCTAATGATAGGATGGATCCAGGGGCCTAACTACACAAAGGACTAGTAGGTAGATTCAGGTACAATGACCTAACTTTGCGGCGGCGTAGCTTAAGGAATTTAAGCTACGCCGTCGTAAGTTAGCTAGGCAAGTACATGATTCTCAATGTACTTGCCTGCTAATATACGGCGGCGTAGCTTAAAGCGGGCGGGCGTAAGGGCGGCGGATTCAAATGTCTTGGAGGGGGGCATGTTGTATGGTAATGAGGCTTGACCTCACGTTTTTGTCGTTTTTTAGTTACTGCGCATGCGCCGGGCGCCTACATTTCCCAGTGTGCATTGCGGCTAAGTACGCCGTACGGGCCTATTGATTTTGACGTGGACGTAAACGACATAAATCCCGATTCGCGGACGACTTACGCAAACGACGTAAAAAATTTTAATCTCGTGGCGGGAACGGCGGCCATACTTTAACATTGTTATTCCACCTAATAGGTGGAATAACTTTAGGCCTGCTAAGGCCTCATGGAAACAGCGTAAATCGACTGCGGCGGCCGGGCGTACGTTCCTGAATCGGCGTATCAACTCATTTACATAATCTACGCCGACCGCAATGGAAGCGCCACCTAGCGGGCATCCGAAAAATTGCAATCTTAGATATGTTTAAGCGTATCTCTGTTTGAGCATATGCCTAAACATACGTCGGCGTAGATTCTGAGTTAGGCCAGCTTATCTACTGATAAGTCGGCCTAACTCTTACTGAATCTACCTATAGGTGTCCAGTAAAAAGAATAATGGTTTATTCCAAACGAGTTTTGGCCGCTACCCCACTGTTCACCATCAGCACTAGGGGTTACATTGGAGAGTTATCCACAAATGTCTACACCAAAGACAGTCTCTTTTTCCAACGCTTTTATTAACAACTTCAAGTAGAGGGATGGAGGGTTAGGGGAAATGCAGATACCTGTCTTTGCGGATCACGGAATCCAGAGGACAAACAGTCTTCACACTGGATCTAGCAACCCCCGGATAGGCCTCTCTCACTGATCAAGCAGCCGCTCGGTCAAAGTCTCTGCCCCAGACTCGATGAATATAATAAAGTTGTTGTACAATCCTCTGCCACAGAACTGTTCAACCGAATAATCCCTTGTAAAGTCAAACAATAGCTACACAGTATCCGTTTCTTTCAGCCATCCGGCGATACTGTAAAGCCAATTGAGTTTCCAGGCTCTTCCTGAGATACCAGCCTTTTTGCTCGGTCCTCTCTGGTAAAAGTCCTCCCCGGGTTCCTCCAATTGCTCGGCTTCTCCCCGCAGGCGAGACAGCACAGGATCACGCCTGAATCAGTAGGCCCCAGAATTCCTGGGCCTACTTTCAGTAACGAAGCCTCGGGCCAGCAGGCCCGGAGGCAGAAGAACTGCCACGACACACCATAGGCCAGGAGAGCCATCAGGTCAGCGAGAGCAATCAGTGTCTGTACCTTAACTGCTTGCCGACCAGCCGCCGCAGTTATACGTCATCTCGCCGAGCAGACAATAGGGGCGCGCGCCGCTGGGCACCCGCGATCGCTCGTTACAGAGCAAGAACCGGGAGCTGTGTGTGTAAACACACAGCTCCCGGTCCTGTCAGGGGAGAAATGCTGATCTTCTGTTCATACAATGTATAAACAGCGATCAGTCATTTCCCCTAGTGAGTCCACCCCCCTACAGTTAGAACACACCCAGGGAACATACTTAACCCCTTCCCCGCCCCCTAGTGTTAACCCCTTCCCTGCCAGTGGCATTTTTATAGTAATCAATGCATTTTTATAGCATTGATCGCTATAAAAATGCCAATGGTCCCAAAAATGTGTCAAAAGTGTCCGAAGTGTCCGCCACAATGTCGCAGTACCGAAAAAAAAATCGCTGATTGACGCCATTACTAGTAAAAAAAAAAAAATTATAAAAATGCCATAAAACTACCCCCTATTTTGTAAACGCTATAACTTTTGCGCAAACCAATCAATAAATGCGTATTGCGATTTTTTTTTAATGAAAAATATGTAGAAGAATACGTATCGGCCTAAACTGAGGAAAAAAATTGTTTTTTTTATACATTTATGGGGGATATTTATTATAGCAAAAAGTAAAAAATATTCATTTTTTCTAAATTGTCGCTCTATTTTTGTTTATAGCGCAAAAACTAAAAACCGCAGAGGTGATCAAATACCACCAAAAGAAAGCTCTATTTGTGGGAAAAAAGGACGCCAATTTTGTTTGGGAGCCACTTCGCACGACCGCGCAATTGTCAGTTAAAGCGACGCAGTCCCGAATCGCAAAAAGTGCTCTGGTCTTTGACCAGCAATATGGTCCGGGGCTTAAGTGGTTAAGTACCCTCTCCCAGAATTCCCAGCGACAGGAACACTTCCACTGGGCTGTCTCTGTGGAGAAAGCGCTCAATACATCCAGCATGCTGTATTTCCAACCTTGACCCAAAATGACAACGACACCCAGGGTCAAGTGGAAAAAATACACAGCGCAGCCGAACTGACACAGAAACCAGCAATTAACATAATCATTCTGAGCTAACTACAGCTCGGATAACACTAAATTTAAATATCGCGCCTACTCAATAGGAGCAGGGCGCTACACAACTTTAACCTTTTGTACCCCCCTCCTTTTAGATTGCAAGCTCTATGAGCAAGGTCTTCCTTATCAATCTTTATTGCGCTGTATTACTGTATAGTTATGCAGTCTGCCTTTATAGTGTAAAGCGCTGTGCAAACTGTTGGCGCTATATAAATTCTGTATAATAATAATAATAATAGATTCATAGACTCCCATAAAATTGGGAAGGTTGGCAAATATGTTGCTGCACCAAGCCTAGTACAACATTGCAAGACTTAATTACCTTTCCTATCCCACAGCACAGCATAAAACAAGCTTGGGACTCACAGTGCATAACTAATACAGCTTAAATTTCATTCTCCGTCTTCTGTTTATTTCCAGGCCAGATATGAAGAGCAAAACCTTCCCCTCCTCTGCAGAGAAACTAATATAAATATTTAAATGGTGCAGAAGGAAAAAAAAAAGATTGAAAGCCTTCTCTTAGCCGAGAAAGGGAGCCTGCGAGCGACAGCACTGATCAACTGCCCGCGCGCAATTCAATTATGTACTTTGAATATTTGTCACACAGACAGGCTAAAGCAATGTCTAAAGTACGCCAGACGTTTTTTTTTTTTATTCACTGAATTTTGTAAATGTAGTTACCCAATTCTAGCAGACTCTCTCGTGACCAGACGTGGCTGATGGAATGGTTAGGCCACATTTACCGTGTTTCCCCGAAAATAAGCCCGGGTCTTATATTAATTTTGGCAACCTAAAACACACTAGGGCTTATTTTCGGGGGATGTCTTATTTTTTTACGGTATGTTCAATGATCTTAAAGTGGTTGTAACGCAAAAAAAAATCATTTTCCTTTAAAGCATAATAGAATGCATAGTGCTTCTGCTGTGTCAATTATCCATCTCCTGTGTCCCCTGTCTTCTCCCCCCTGTCAGATCAGAACCTAAAAAGCTTCTTAAAATCCATCCTTAAAGATTTATGCAATTACATTTAACCCTGGTTCACACTGGGTACGATTTGTAACGATTTGAGATGCGATTTGACATGTTAAATCGCATCTCAAATCGGCGGCAATTGTCGGCAATGGCACTGTCCTAATCAGTGCGACGCCGCATCTGCGATTTCAAAAAGTAGTTCCTGTACTACTTTTTGCGATTTCGGGCCGCGATTGACATTAAATTGCGGCCGAAATCACGGCAAAATCGCAGCCGTAAAATCGCGCATTTTAACGCGATTTTGAATTCGCAGCAGTGTGAACCTAGGCTTAAAGGAATTGTGCCGATGTGGGGTGCAGCATGTCTCCCTTTGTAATGGTTTTGTGGGAAATACCTTTCTTGCAGCTTACCTGGCGGTCGCATGGTCTCCCTTGGGCTATTCTTCTCTGCTCCGAGATCCCCACTCTGCTCCGTGCACTGGAAGGGAAGGCCGCAGGCGTCGGATGGGAGGAGAGCGGAGGAGGGGGGAGCTGGTGTCCCGCTGGCATCTGTCTGCTCTGTGTGCTGAGGAGGTAGGGGCTGTGGGCATCGGGCGGGAGGAGAGAAGAGGGGGGGAGCCGCTGTCCTGCTGGCATCTGTCCACGCTCTGTGCGCTGAGGAGGGAGGGGCTGCGGGCATCGGGCGGGAGGAGAGCAGAGGGGGGGAGCCATTGTCTCACTGGCATTGGCCCTCTTTGTGGACTGGGGAGGGGGGACGGCTGTCAGCCAGGAGGAGAGGAGAAGACCTCCGGCAATCATTCTGCAAGGTGGATTACGGTAAAAAAAAAAATAATACATTTTACTAGGGCTTATTTTCGGGGTAGGGCTTATTTTTGGGGAAACACGGTAGCAGTGTAAGTATACGTGAAAAAAACTCTAGGCCTTTTTTGTATACCGCAATATATATATTTTTTTATTTTTAAGGCTATATAACATTTTTATTTGGTACACTGTTTTAATAAAAAAAAAAAAATTTTAAGATAGGTGGATAGATGTGTAACTTTTAGTTAAAGCAGTATTAAACCCAAAAGCAAACATTTTATTATATTGCTGATAACCAGTTCTTATGCCGCGTACACACGATGAGAAATATGCAATTTTTTAAATTGGTCATTAACCACTTGAGATCCGCGCTATAGACGAAATACGTCCGCAGCGCGGCTCTCAAGTGCCAAGTGGCCGTTTAAAAACGGCCTTTATGTGCATTACCCGTGCGCGCCACTAGGTGGCGCGCGGCGGGTAAAAACTGTCCCGACGCATCGCCGAAGACCCGATGCGTGTACCTGGTGGCCGCGATGTCCGCCGGGTACACGCGATCGTCGGTGACACGGCAGGTGACAGCAGGGACGTGGAGCTCTGTGTGTAAACACAGAGCTCCACGTGCTGTCAGAGGAGAGGAGACCGATCTGTGTCTCTTGTACATAGAGACACAACATCGGTCCCCTCCCCCAGTCACCCCCCTTCCCCCACACAGTTATAACACACCCAGGCTACACAGTTAACCCCTTCCTCACCCCCTAGTGTTAACCCCTTCACTGCCAGTCACATTTATACAGTAATTAGTGCATTTTTATAGCACTGATCGCCGTATAAATGTGAATGGCGCCAAATTTGTGTCAAAAGTGTCCGATACGTCCGCCGCAATATCCCAGTCCCAATAAAAATCGCAGATCGCCGCCATTACTAGTAAAAAAAAAAATAATAAAAAAAATCATAATTCTGTTCCCCATTTTGTAGGCGCTATAACTTTTGCGCAAACCAGTCGCTTATTGTGATTTTTTTTTTTTTTTTACAAAAATACGTCGAAAAATACGTATCGGCCTTAACTGAGAAAAAAAATAGTTTTTAAAAAAAAAATTGGGATATTTATTATAGCAACAAGTAAAAAAAAAATATATTTTTTTTAAATTGTTGCTCTTTTTTTGTTTATAGCGCAAAAAATAAAAACCGCAGAGGTGATCAAATACCACCAAAAGAAAACTCTATTTGTGGGGAAAAAAGGACGCCAATTTTGTTTGGGAGCCACGTCGTACGACCGCGCAATTGTCAGTTAAAGCGACGCAGTGCCGGACGCTGAGATTTCGCCTGGGAACGAAGGGGGTTTATGTGCCCAGTAAGCAAGTGGTTAAAAACGATCGTGTGTAGGCTCCAGAGCATTTTTCTCGACGAGAAAAATGGCCATTAAAAATTTAAAACATGCTCCATTTTTTCTCGTCGTTTTTCACGTCATAGTTTTTCTTGTCGTGTGTGGGCTTTAACGACAGGAAAAAAAACGTGCATGCTCAGAAGCAAGTTATGAGACGGGATATTTACATAATCAGCACAAAGCGTGGCGCCATTCGAATGGAACTTCCCCTTTATAGTGCCGGCGTACGTGTTGTACGCCACCGCGCTTTGCTCAAGCATTTTTTATCACGATCGTGTGTATGCAAGGCAGGCTTGAGAGGAATCACGTTGAGAAAAACTTTGTTTTTTTCCATGACGTGAAAAATGGTTGTGTGTACACGGCATTAGATTTGATAGCTATAATAGTTTTCTTATTTAGGCTTTCTTTCCCTTATTTTTCACCTGGTGATCCTGCCAGTAAGTCTGTTGTTTTTCAACACAACATGCACTCTTGCAGATGTAGAAGTTAGAGGGTTGAGGCAAAACCTTAAAAAATGTTGGCTGGAGTTTGGCTTCAATTTGTCAGTGCTAGTACATCTCACACTCCCCTCCCCCAGACTGACAATGCTGCTGTTCAAAGGTGCCTGCTGTGCTCCTTCATCCAGAGTGCGGTCACACTAAGGCTCCATTCACACCTAGGCGTTTTTACGCCTGAAGCACTACGCTCACAAACGCCAGAGGGATGAAATAACATTATTTGCTATGGTGACTGTTCACACCTGAACGCCGAACGCCTGTCGCGCGAAGCTCAAACAAGTCCCGCGTATCGTGCGGTTTGGGCGTATTTGAGCGTTTCCATTTCCCATAGAAAGTAATGGAAACGCTCGATTCAATCGACTTGCGCGACAACGGGCGTTTGCTACGGGCGTTTCGTCGCTTTAATCAATAGAACTTGTCGCCCATGCAGAAGATGAAAAAAATCTACCAACATAGCAACAAGTGATGAAAAGATGATCATTTTTCCTATTGGCTAAAATAAAAAACGTTGAAGTACAAAAACGTTGGACAACGCTGTATGCAAACGCGCAAATAAGCATGAATACGCGCGACAAAACGCCGGAAAAAAACGCCCAAAAAAACGACCGAACGACCGACGCTCAGGTGTGAATGCAGCCTAAGACCCCTTTCACACTGAGCCACCCATAGCATCAGAGGTAAAACTCTGCTATTTTTACCGCCGACGCTATGGGCGGATTTGCAGTGCATTTCGGCTGCTAGCAGGGCGGTTTTACCCCCCGCTAGCGTCCGAGAAAGGGTTAAAACCAGCTGCAGCATCGCATTTTGAGTGGTATAGCCGCGCTGTCCCATTGATTTCAATGGGCAGTAGCGGCGAAGGAGCGGTATACACACCGCTCCAAAGATGCGGCTAGCAGGACTTTTTTTTACCGTCCTGCTAGCGCAACGCTCCAATGTGAAAGCCCCCTCCGGCTTTCACATTGAGGTTGCTGGGCAGGAGTTTTTCAGGCGGTATAGCAGCACTATTTTTAGCGCTGTACCGCCTGAAAAACTCCTCAGTCTGAAAGGGGTCTAAGGCTGGCCATACATTATACCATTTTCTTTTTTTAGATTTCCTTTAGATTTACCAAGACCATATAATAGAAGGTCAAATCTAAACACTTTCAATTTGTATGCAATCAGACAGGCCATTCTACTACACAGTTGAAGGTAAATCTAAAGAAAATTTACAAAGAAAATTGTATGGTGTATGGCCAGCTTAAAACTGGAGCCCTCGGAATCGAGTGCAGCTGTGCATGGTAGCCAAAAACCTAATACCAGTTTGTTTAACCACTTGCTTACTGGGCACATATACCCCCCTCCTGCCCAGGTGAAATTTCAGCTTTCGGCACTGCGTCGCTTTAACTGACAATTGCTCGGTCGTGCGACGTGGCTCCCAAACAAAATTGACGTCCTTTTTTCCCCACAAATAGAGCTTTCTTTTGGTGGTATTTGATCGCCTGCGCGGTTTTTATTTTTTGCGCTATAAACAAAAAAGAGCGACAATTTTGAAAAAAATACAATATTTTTTACTTGTTGCTATAATAAATATCCCAATTTAAAAAAACAAAAACAATTATTTTTTCTCAGTTTAGGCCGATACGTATTCTTCTACATATTTTTGGTAAAAAAATAAATCGCAATAAGCGCAAAAGTTAAAGCGCCTACAAAATAAGGGACAGAATTATTATTATTTTATTTTACTAGAAATGACGGCGATCTGCGATTTTTATTGGGACTGTGACGTTATGGCGGACACATCGGACACTTTTGACACATTTTTGGCGCCATTCACATTTATACTGCGATCAGTGCTATAAATATGCACTAATTACAGTATAAATGTGACTGGCATTGAAGGGGTTAACACTAGGGGGTGAGGAAGGGGTTAAATGTATTCCCTGGGTGTGTTCTAACTGTGGGGGAAGGGGGGTGACTGGGGGGGAGGTGACCGATCTATGTCCCTATGTACAAGAGACACAGATCGGTCTCCTCTCCAGAGACAGCACCGCTGTCTCTGTGTAAAACGGCAATGAGAGATGATCTCATATGTTTACATATGAGATCATCTCTCATTGGCCGCACAGATCGCATCGCAAACGGCCACTCTGATTGGCCGTTCGCGGCGATCTGTGATTGGCTGTGTCCAAGAGACACAGCCAACACAGCAGTTCCCCGCTGCACGCTCTGGAGCGCGCGCGGGAAATGCGCAAAGGGGCGGACGTCAATTGACGTCCACTTGGATTTTGAGATCCGCGCTGTAGCTGTCATTTGACTATAGCGCGGGTCCCAGGAGGTTAATTGGGCTTTGACAATAAAACCTGGAAGCTGATTGGTTTCTATGCAGAGCTGTACTAGATTTTGCACACTTCCATTTTAATAAATCTACCCCTCTGTATTTCATAAACTAGCCTATTTTTTTCTTTTTACTAATGTTGGTGTAAAGACTTACCTTGTGTTAAGCCTCATTATGTATACATCTTCTTCCATTCACCGGCATCAGGTTGTCTTCTCAGCACTAGCACCACTGTCCAGTTTGTAGGTGTCTCCTTCTTATAGTATCCCAGTATGCATGCACATTGCATTGTGTCCTCCAACGCGCATGCTCCCTTGCCCTCACTTTCACCTTAGTTCATGTCTTTCTCTACCAAAATTTCAGGAGATAAATGAGGAGCCAAGGACAAGAAGAAAAGTAGCGTTGCATGCATTTTTTTATTAAACAATGCCCCCCTGATTGAGGAATCCAAAAAAGTTGCTTTAGTATTTTTCAGAGATGGTGTATTAGCCCCTGCACTGTATAACAGGCACTACATCATGCATTCATGCATCTTTAGTTTATTTCAAGAGTGGCCCAGAAGCCTCAAACGGTATGTAAAATCCAACCAAAGGTTGAATATCAACAGTTTTGCCTGATAACTCCCCCCTCTTATGACTCCTATTTACTGCTATATGTGATAGGCAGGATCATTGGCCAGTTAGACGTAATTTTTTATCCGCTGATGAAGTCCCGCCCACTTGGACGCAACGTGTAAAGAATGGAAGGAATCATGTGAAGTCATCCGCGGCCATCATTGTGTTTACTACCATGAATGCTCATACACCAGACACTAGGTTATAGTGCTATGCAAGTTTTATTCCTGACCTTTTATAATAAATAAGTTCCATACAGAGAGCACTATATATCTCCCTTTATTTCATGTGCCATGCCATATTGGAGTTCTGGTATTTGCATTGAGGCAAATTGGATGATTTGATGCACGCCAGTGCTGCTATTGCTGGTTACTTTTTTCGTGATGTATCATATCCACCAATAAGGATTTCAAAGGTTGAACCCTTTATGGGAAGGTGCATTTGACCCATCTGTTAAGTCAGGGGTCCACGATATGAGGTGAGCTGCTAGCGATACCTGTGGTGAAGGCTCTGTACGTTGTCTACTTACATTGAATCACGAGTGGACACCCCTTTTGGAACTTGGTTGTCCTGTTTCATATGAACTGTTATCTAGCATTCACTGTTTATTATTTATTGTTCTCTAGCACTGCACACAATATCTCTTATTAGGACCATTTTCCAACATGGTAGCGTCAAAGAGAACCAGACCGCGGTGAAGACTGGCACATCCCCCCCGCAGAAGACATTGAAGAAGAAGGCCCCCCCATCGTAAAAGAGCTAAAGAAGAGAGGGGGCCCCGGAGCGGACTAATAAATTACTTTAAAAACCCTGTGTAGTGTGTTTTAAAAAAAAAAAATTCCGCCAGGTGAATGGCTAGGGGTATGATGTACCCCATACTCAATCACCTAGGGTGGGGGGCCGGCATCTGGGGGCCCCCTTCTTAAAGGAGGCTCCCAGATTCCGATAAGCTCCCCTCCCACAGGCCTCGACAACCAACGGCCAGGGTTGTCGGGAAGAGGCCCTGTCCTCATCAACATGGCCACAGGGCGCCCCCCCTGCCCCAAAGCACCTACCCCCCCATGTTGAGGGCATGCGGCCTGGCACGGTTAAGGAGGGGGGGCACTCGCTCATACCCACCCCTTTCCTGACCGGCCGGGTATGGATTTGGGGGGAACCCCATGCCGTTTTTTCGGCTTACGGGGCGTCTCCCTAAAATCCATAGCGGATCCAAGGGCCTGGTATGCTCTGTAGGAGGAACCAATGCCGTTTTTTTATTTGAAATTTGGCGTGGAGTTCCCCCACAAGATTCATACCAAACGCAGTGCTTGGTATTGGCAGGGATCCAGGGATGGACTGGCCATAGGGACTACAGGGAGTTTCCCGGTGGGCCGATGGCTCAGTGGGCCGTTTTTTAAAACAGAGATGCTGCTTGGAGGACTTTTTTTAACGCCCTGGCAGCGCCCCAGTGTGAAAGCAGGCTTTAACACTGGGACTGCAGCAGAATTGTTTTTCAGTCGCTTTACAGGCACCCAAAAGCGCCTAAAAAATGCCTCAGTGTAAAAAGGGGTCCTACACTCACCCCCTCTCTTTTACACTCACTCTCTTTTTATTACCATCACCCCCCTCCCTCTCTCACCCACCCCCTCTCACCCCCTTTCCCTCCTCCTTCTCTCTCTCTCATTCCCCTCTCTCTCACTCTCTCATGATATACAATAATGGATGTAGGGGCCTTTTGATGGGCGTGATTTTTCAGGGGGGGTGGGGGCAGCATTTTATTGAATTAAAGTGGGCCGGTCTGGATGAAGTCCAGGGCCAAATTTTTGTCCCAGTCCAACCCTGCAGGGATCCAAGTCGGATCCCCGTTCAATATCGTGCCGCGACTAAACGCAACCGCAGCTAAAAGCACTGTACAAATGCAGCTAATCGCTGTGCCTGGAGTCTTGAATTCCAGCAAAACATAAACATAAACAGCCGCTCGTCTGAAAGGGGTCTAAAGGTGCGGGAAGCTGTTGGCTGGATCTTAGCTTTCTGAACTCTTTTTTGGATCTATAAGTAAAAAAAAATGTGGTTCAGGATTTAATGCAAATCTTTACCTTCTGGGCACTCTTCCCTCCTCTTCATCTCTCCTCTCCTTAAATCGTGCTGTTTTTGGTAGGGGGCTGAAGATCCGCTTTAATTATAGTTTTCTCTTAGTACCCCTGAAAAGTCCCACAAATACCTGTTGAGCCTATGAATGAAGTCCACCTATAGCAGCTTCCTATGATGGGTTGACAATAATGCTGCACTGCTCCTTAATTCAGAGCAGAATTGCCACCTTGACGTTTGCACTACAGTAGAGTTTCGAAGATATTGCAGAAGATGTGACTTTATGCGTTCTCACTGCCGATTCAGCCTGTAGCTTGCCAATCAGCACCCAGTGATGCCCATTGCTTTCTGGATTAACAGCATTGCCTCTTGTTAATGAAACCCTCCCAGTGTGGGCTGCAGTGTCTGGGAGGGGGAGCATGTGAAACACAAATAAAAAAGGATTTTGCGCAGTCAAGAAAGATAAAGGAACCTTATGGTTACTCAGTGAAGCTAATGCATCACAGTACTTTAAAGGTATATGTGAAGACTCCTATATAACAGTCAACCACACAAGTACCACATTAAAGGGTTAGTTCACCTTTCAGAAAAAATGAAAAAAAATGAGCCATCACCGTACACCCTCCCCACCCCCTTGGTCTCTGCTGTACATACCTCTTACAACCTTCCAGATTTCTGTGCCAATGCTGCCAGAGCAGCGGTGCATGGATTTGAAATTTCCGCTCTTCTCTGTGCAGTGTCTCTGAAATCAGATCAGAGTGAATCAGATTAATTAAAGCAAGCACAGAACATCCTGGAAGTACTGCACAGAAAAGAGAGAGAAGAGTAGGTATTTTCAATTCCTGACCATTGCCCCGGTTGCATGGGCGCTGACAGTGCAACACCCATGGCTGTAAGTACAGTGAGAACTGGGGAGGGTGTATGCTATGCCTTTACCTTTTTTTCTGAAAAGTTTAACTTACACTTTAAAGTAGAGGTTCACCCTAAAAACAAGCATTTACCATTCAATCCAGCATACTGCCGACATGTACAGTATGCGTTTTTTTTTTCGGTTTACATACCGTAGTATAGGTATTTCTTCCCCTGGCTTCCGGGTAGTGAATCCCGCAGGACTGGGCATTCCTATTCGAGACTAAGTGATTGACGTGATGACAAAATCGTTCCCACGGCGCATAATGCGCGTCACGAGCTGCCGAAAGAAGCCGAACTGCGAGTCGGCGCTATACGGCGCCTGCACACCGACGTTCGGCTTTTTTTGGAAACTGGTGACGCGCCTTTTGCGCCGGGGGGCAAGCTTTTGTCATACGTCAATCACTTAGTCTCGAATAGGAACGCCCAGTCCCGCGGGATTCACTACCCGGAAGCCGGGGGAAGAAATACCTATACTACGGTATGTACACCGAAAAAAACAAAAAACAGCATACTGTACATGTTGGCAGTATGCTGGATTGAATGGTAAATACTTGTTTTTAGGGTGAACCTCCACTTTAAGTAATGGGGCATCATTAGTTTTGAGATTAAGAAGCTTAAAAATGTATTAAATCACCTGGAGATACTTGCATTGTAGTTTTAAGTGCAGTTAACCAACTCTTAAAACACCACAAATTTTATTTAAAAATAGTATTACCATGTTTGTTAGTAACACAGTACATTCATATGGATACAAATAGCAGACTAAATGAGAGAATTGTGGAGGGACAGGTGACTTGGGCTCAAAAGTTGGACTGTTACCCCAACTGTGGGACAGTTGGAAAATGTGCAATAAACAAATATGCAAATAGTGAACTGGGGCTATAATAACTTTTCATTACTCTGTTGCCTTAGGTATTGAGATCCCTGTTGAAACATAACAATGCAATGTTTTTGCATTATGTGCGGTTATACCTGTATCAGTGAAAAAAATTGCCCATGCCTATCTCAGACAACAGAGCATATGGGAACACTGCACACTAATTAACTGTGGTCCCCTGGTTGCAAAATTGGCTTTCAATTGAAGATTAAAAGAGTCTTTCTTTAGTATACGTGTAAAAGAGAAACAGATGGGGAGAGAAATGAGAAGCACAGAGAGAAATCAAGGATACACAGGATAACAGATTTTTATTTACATGGGCTGAAAGTTTCTAAGTGTATGTTAAAATGGATGTGGATTTTAGCAGACTCATTGGCGCTTAAAGGGGTCCTATACTTCCATTGTATGTTGAAAAAGGCCTACACGGATAGATAAAAAAAAGATCAATGTAAAAAAAAAAAAAAAAATAATAATTACCCTTCTTGGAGAAAATGCTGCCCCACGTTCCTTCCAATGTTTTCCACATAACCCAAAGCCTAGCCATTTTGCAACATACTGTTTGCTGAAGAGAAATATTTGGGTTTAGCTTGATTAATTCCCATACCCAACAAAGATCACATAATGACATTTCTAAGATTTTTGGTTAAATGACTAGTACTGCTGGAAACCTGGGGCAACATTTTCTCAAGGAGAGGAGTAAAGCCGCATACACATGATCAGTCCATCCGATGAGAACGGTCTGAAGGACCGTTGTCATCGGTTAACTGATGAAGCTGACTGATGGTCTGATGTGCCCACACACCATCGGTTAAATAACCGATCGTGTCAGAACACGGTGACGTAAAACACGACGACGTGTTGAAAAAAACTAAGTTCAATGCTTCCAAGCATGCGCCGACTTGATTCTGAGCATGCATGGATTTTTAACCGATGGTTGTGCCTACTAACGATCGGTTTTGACCTATCGGTTAGGAATCCATCGGTTAAATTTAAAGCAAGTTGGCTTTTTTTTAACCGATGGTTAAATAACCTATGGGGCCCACACACGATCGGTTTTGACCGATGAAAACGGACCATCAGATCGTTGTCCTCTGTTTAACCTATCGTGTGCGAGGCCTTACTCTGCCCTTTTACCTCTCCCACCAGGACTGTTAACATAGCTTAAACCTAACAATTTAGTGGTCTAACGTCTATTTCAATTCATGGGTCAGAACACCCAAAACTGGTATTTTGGTTATAATAAATGTTGAAGAGAGACATCTTTCCTGAGTCCTGATTGAGTGCCCAGGCTTTTACATCTCATGTGTCAAGGGGGCTTCCCACTCTCCTTATCTATCCTAAGGCCCCTTTCACATTGGACTTGTAGCCGCTGTGGCGGTATATCGCCGCTAAAAATAGCGGTGCTATACCGCCGGGATTCAGCCGATAGCGGTGCGGTATTAACCCCCGCTAGTGGCCGATAAAGGGTTAATACCGCCCGCAATGCGCCTCTATAGAGGCGCATTGCGGGTGGTATTGCCGCGGTTTCCCATTGTATTCAATGGGAAGGAGCGGTTTCCCATTGTATTCAATGGGAAGGAGCGGTA
The DNA here is from genome assembly GCF_905171775.1 of Rana temporaria. Taxonomy (NCBI): domain Eukaryota; kingdom Metazoa; phylum Chordata; class Amphibia; order Anura; family Ranidae; genus Rana; species Rana temporaria. Next base: position 30,000,391 of record NC_053498.1, read on the forward strand.
TACATGTATACCGCTCCTCTCACCGCTCCAAAGATGCTGCTGACAGGAGATTTTTTTGTCTCCCGCCAGCGCATCGCCTCAGTGTGAAAGCCCTCGGGCTTTTACATTGAGTCTGCGGTGAAGGAGTTTTTCAGGCGGGATAGCAGCGCTATTTTTAGCGCTGTACCGCCTGAAAAACTCATCAATGTGAAAGGGGCCTTATTGATCTCTATACAGAATTGAAAGCCAAGAGCTGTTGAAAATAGTAGGACCATGGCTAATTGAAGGAAAATCATTTATGGTTTGGAACGTATGGCTTTTCTAGTTAGCCTGATTGGGTTGTGTACAGTGCATCAGGAAAGTATTCAAAGCGCTTCACTTTTTCCACATATTGTTATATTACAGTCTTATTCCAAAATAGATTAAATTCATTATTTTCCCCAACATTTGACAAACAATACCCCACAATGACAATGTAAAAGAAGTTTGTTTAACATGTTTGCAAATTTATTAAAAAAAAAATAAAAAAAAAATCCCAAGTATTCACAGCCTTTGCACAATACTTTGTTGTTTTTTTTTTTTTTTTTTTTTTTTTACCACCTCAGCTTTTGTCATATTCTAGAGACCAGCTCATAATTTGATGCTTCTTACGTCTCTGATTGCGGTTTGCATCATATGTGGTGTTTTTTTTTTTTTTTTTTTTTTTTATGTATACATATGGAAAAAGTTTGTATGTGTCGCCTTCCCACTAGGGTACTAAGAGCTTGTCCACACACCTTTATATTCTTCACCCAGCAAGGGAGGCTGAAACATGCTTTCCCGTAATACATTCACCCCCCGGCCCCCCCTCCAACCCCCCCCCCCACCCGCCCCGTGGCTCCCAGAGGTCTAATGCTTATCCAAGGAAAGGAAAAATATAGAGATTCACCAAAATAAATAAAATTTTGCAAATAGCGGTCGGGGAATCAAACTTGAACCGGGTCAGCATATAAGTACTGTGTTATCCGGAATATATAAATTAAGGGCCTCTTAATCTCTCTGCATAGCTCCATGTTTTTTTGTATTCCTTCCACTTTTCCCATTTGGCCTTAATGTCACTATTTGTCTCCAAGAGGCTGTCCTTTAGCTCTTCTAACCTATAGGTTTCCTCCACTGCGTCCACCCAGTTCCACAAATGTGGACTTTCCATTTCGTGCCACCTTTTTGGGATCAGTCTCTAGCACAATACTTTGTTGAAGCACCTTTGGCACCAATTACAGCCTCATGTATTTTCGAGTATGATACTACAATCTTTTGCAAATGTATTAAACATAAAAAATCCAATGTACATAAGTATTCATAGCATTTACCTTGACACTCAAAATTAAGCTGATGCATCCTGTTTCAACTGATCATCCTTTACGATGTTTCTACAACTTGACTGGATTCCACTTGAGGTAAATTCAGTTGGCTGGACATGATTTGGAAAGGCACACACCTGTCTATATAAGGTTCCACTGTTAACAGTACATGACAGAGCACAAACCAAGCCGTGAAGTCCAAGGTATTGTTTGTAGACCTCTGATACAGGATTGTATCGAGGTAAACAGAGCTGGAGAAGGGTACAGAAAAATGTCTGCAGCATTGAAGGTCCTAATGAGCATAAATATAACAAAGTGATACTCTCGTTCTATCACTTTAAATACAATAGTGATTTTAACAGACGCAAACACCCCTGATGAAGTCACGTAGGCGTGACGATACGCGTTGGGATCGAGCGACAGATAGACTGGAAGTGACATAGGAGTATGTGATTGCCGCTCGTGGATTATATACCTTGTTTACAGTTTTTAATGTGAGTAATATCATGCTGTTTTTATAAATAAAGCCCCTTTTGTTTATATACCACCATCACAGAGAATACTAGGTGGAAACCCAGGATTATTTAAAGGAGGTATTATGGTCAATCCAGTCCCAAGGGCTGCGCCCACTCGAGAGAGATTCTCAGAGACAGGTGGAGGCACAGGGATCCCTTATGAAAGTTATCTATATGTAATGCTGTTACCTTACAGCAGTAAGGTGAGAGGCCTGTGAGCACTGAGGGGTCATTATTATTATAAGAAGAGACACCAACCATACTTATTCACAGTTTTGGAATGTGGCAGAATCAAACCACATTGTTGTAGTTGCACGTTTGGCTTAGCATTGCTTGCACTGGGAATTTTTTTCCACTACTGTGTATTATTTGCTACCACTATTGGCATTTTATTTTACGGAAATTTTTAGTAATGAATATGGTTTGCCTACTTGTTTTATTATATGAGCATTTATTTTATGTGCACAATTATGTCACCCTTTACTCATCGCATACCACTTATTTTACATAAATGTATCTATTATTTTCTTGGCACTTGACAGCTCAACATCATCATTGAGCACAGAGACCTCCATCATCTGTAAATGGAAGAATTTTGGAACCACCAGGACTATTTCTAGAGCGGGCTTCCTGGCCATTCTGAGCGATTGGGGGAGAAGGGCTTTAGTCAGGGAGATAAAAATACAAAATTGCATGCAATTTTCTTTCCATATTTGGGATGTTGGCAGTTTTTACGTATATTCTAATCAGCTCTGTTTCTACACTTTTCTTAGTCAGGGAGGTGACCACAAACCCAATGATCACTCTGACAGAGCTCCAGCACTTCTCTGTGGATTTAGTAGAACCTTCCAGAAAAACAACCATCTCTGCAGCACTCCACCAATCAGGCCTGTATGGTAGATTGGCCAGAGAGAGCTTTGATGAAGCCAAGATTTAACCTTTTTGGCCTAAATGAAAAGCTTCCTGTCTGGAGGAAACCAGGCACTGCTCATCACCTGGCCAATACCATCCCTACAGTGAAGCATGTTGGTGGCAGCATCATGCTGCAGGGATATTTTTTAGCGGCAGCTACTGGGAGACTAGTCAGGATCAAGGGAAAACTGCAATTCAGCAATGTACAGAGACATCCATAATGAAAACCTGCTCCAGAGGGCTCTGGACCTCAGACTGGGATGAAGGTTCATCTTCCAACAGGACAACGACCCTAAGCACACAGCAAAGATAACAAAGGCAAAGGGCAAGAGCCCTGACTTGAACATCTCTGGAGAGATCTGAAAATGACTGTGCACCAATGCTTCCCATCCAATCTGATGGAGCTTGATAGGTCCTGCAAAGAAAAATGGGAGAAACTTCTCAAAAATAGGTGTGACAAGCTTGTAGTATCATACTCAAAAATACATGAGGCTGTAATTGGTGCCAAAGGTGCTTCAACAAAGTATTGTGCAAAGGCTGTGAATACTTATGTGCATGGGATTTTTTTTTATTTTTAATAAATTTGCAAACATTTTAAATAAACTTCTTTTACATTGTCATTGTGGGGTATTGTTTGTCGAATTTTGGGGAAAATAATGAATTTAATCTATTTTGGAATAAGGCTGTTACATAATAGAATTTGGAAAAAGTGAAGCGCTGTGAATACTCTCTATGGTAGATGTATGATTCTTGTGATGCTTTTTATGATTTTATTGATAAAAGGTTCAATCATACTAATCATGTAAAATATGTCACATACAGAATATATGCTAGAAATCCAGGTTCTGTTTCCTCTCTTCATCCATCCAGGCTCTTAGAAGAGTTGTGACCTTACATTTCTGTTGCACACTGTCATACATACATTCCAATAATGCACATCTGTTAAAATATGTATTCGGGTTTAAAGCTTCTCTGTATGTTTTCTTATTGGTTTCCAATTTCAAAATAATGAGTCTCAATGTACCACTGAAGTGTTGGTTTCTGAAAGACCTCCACACCACACTTTGCTGGCCAAATCACATAAGGATTCACGTAAAACATTGTAACACGTCTTATACACATGGATGGTCTGGGTTTCCTAGAGGGGGGAATTCTGGTGATGTTGAAGGGCATACCAGCTGTCAGAAATTTATCAAGGTATTTGCATACTTGCTGTCATCGGGTGTCAAGTGTACTAGCCTCAACTTGTACACCTAATTTGCTAAGCTGGTTATTTTTTTGAAGTAGTAAAATAGAGAAACATGGGGGAAACTCTATTGACTAGTTCGAATCCGTGGCAGATATCTACTGGCTACCAGAAGTATAGATATCAGAATTCACAACCAATAATCTGTGTGCTCAATTCTAGCAGTGATCTCTAAAGCAAACCCCTGTACATGTACAAGAACTAAAGCAATATTTATTTTTTTATTTTTGGTAGAATAGGAAAGGGTTATAACACTTGTAATTGTGATTGTCATCTATGTCCCTTTGGGAAGATTTCCCTTCACTTCCTGTCAAACATCCACAAGAGGAAGTGAGGGAAGTCCCCTTAGGTGTCACCAGAACCAGTGTCCCCACTGGACAATTTCCGCTCTATTCCTGCTCTGATGACAACGTCAAATTTGGGAGTGTACTTCACTTTCACTCTCTTCTATATTCTAATCCCTCCTTACTCTATCCAAAACTAAAAAAAAAAAAGTTTTGGCTACAGTTGAGCTTTAATATATGATATTGTATTCTACCTGTTGCCCAAAAACCACATACACAATAATTTAAATTATACCCTTTTATTTTCTCCTATATAACCCATGGTACATTAAACACAATATTTCTGTGGAAGATTTGAGATTCCTTTACTATAATCTGACAGATAATCTTCTCCAAGCTTTTTTTTTCTCCATGGGCCATGGTCTCTATTGGGGGCTAATAAGCCTAAAACTGCTAGAAGCATGTTTGATAAGTGGCGTTGTAGTTTATACGGTATCTAGACTATAGAACACAAGTTAATTTGCATAGTTGGCCTTAGGAATATAAATAAATGATTTGAAAGGAAAAGACCTATGGGGTTCTACAGTGGCCAATTACTTCATTTCAACTGAAGGGGAAGTGGGAGGTCAGGATATATGCAGAGCTTTTAACTGGACCACTCCACTAAATAGTCTAATGAAAATGATGCTCCAAGCTTGTTTGTTGACCACATGTCTAAAAAACCTGCTGAACAGGATGACTGAGGTGCACCAACAGAGGTTTACGGACTAAGGGCCAGGTTCACATACCTTTGCGGCGGCGTAACTTATCGTCTTTACGTTACACCGCCGCAAGTTTTCAGCGCAAGCGCCTGATTCACCAAGCACTTGCGTGTAAACTTACGGCGGTGTAACGTAAAGCCGTCCGGCGCAAGCCCGCCTAATTCAAATGGGGCATGTACCATTTAAATTAGGCGCGTTGCCGCGCCGAACGTTCTGCGCATGCTCCGTTAGGAAATTTCCCGACGTGCTTTGCGCGAAATTACGGCGCCCCGACGTATTTTTTGAACGGCAAAGTGTGTTATGTCGTATTCCCGGACGTCTTACGCAAAAAAAAAAAAAATTGAAATTCGACGCGGGAACGACGGCCATACTTTAACATGGCTGTTCTAAATGTAAGCCATGAAAAAGCAGGCCTAAGTTTGCGACGGGAAAAACCGACTAGCGACGACGTAAGAGATTGCGACGAACGCGCGTATCTTCGTGGATCGCCGTAATCAGCTCATTTGCATACCCGACGCTGGAAAACGACGCAAACTCCACCCAGCGGCCGCCGGAAAATTACACCTAGGATCCGAAGGCGTACGAAGCCGTACGCCTGTCGGATCTTAGCCAAAAGCCGTCGTATCTTTTTTGTGAATTACAAATAAAGATACGACGCGGCAAATTTGAAAATACGCCGGAGTATCAGTAGATACTCCGGCGTATTTCCTCTGTGAATCTGGCCCTAAAGGCCTGGCCTTCTGGTCATATAACCAGCACTGCAAGAAGTCCGGGGTGAGATTTTCTTAGAAGGCCTAAAATTCCCTTTCTTAAGATTTTTATTTATCTATCCTAGCAAGATTGTTCAGAGACCTTGAGGATTACATTTCAAGGCAATTCTCTATCTTAAACATACTGCCTAAATATTAACAATGAAACAGTCTTAAGACAGCAGTGGAGTATACAGAAGATATGTCAGTGCATCTGCTGTGGGTGCCAATGTGGGGATAGTATATACATTGGGTTTAAAAATAGGATTTTTTGTACTCACCGTAAAATCCTTTTCTCTGAAGTCCATGGACGGACACAGCTCCTTAAATCTTGACAAGTGGGTTATGTTCCCTGTTTACAGGAGAGGACTAGGCAGAAACATGTTAAATAGTTAAATACATGTTACATTAACAGAGTTGAACAGCCCCGCCCAGGGGGCGGTCCCTCCAGACATAACCCTCCTCACTGCAGCTTGCAGCCTCAGTTCGTAACAAGCAGTACAAACCTAAAAAGGAGGGGTGGGAGCTGTGTCCGTCCATGGACTTCAGAGAAAAGGATTTTACGGTGAGTACAAAAAATCCTATTTTCTCTTATCGTCCATGGACGGACACAGCTCCTTAAATCTTGACAAGTGGGACGTCCCCAAGCAGTGTCAAAAAACGAGGGGTGGGAAATATATCAGTAAAAACAATTTTAACTTCACCCCAAAACAAGCAGAGCTCCTCAACGGAGGAGGTGCAACTTTAAACAGTCGCCGGCAAAAACTAGCGGCTGAAAAAAACATCATAAGATGCACTCACAGCAACCATTCTGGAAAAAGCGTGAACGGACGAGCAAATCGCCGCCTCGCACACCTGTGAGACCGACGCATGATGTCGGGAAAAAAAAAAAAAAAAAAAAAAAAAAAAAAAAAAAACCCAGGAAGCACCAATTGCCCTGGTCGAAAGTGCCGTGACCGGAAAGGGGGGCCCGCCCTTAGGAGCATAGGCCTGTATGACGGCCTGCCCGATCCACCGAGAAATGGTGGTCGACGAGACCGCCAGGCCCTTTTGTGGACCAGACACCGACACAAAAGAGAGTCAGAAGCTCCGAAATGGAGCCGTAGTAGGCTGGTATACCCGCAAAGCGCGTACCATGCCTAAAGTATGAAAGGCCGAAACCTCCTTCGGAAGAAGGGAAGGTCGCGGGCGCACCATCACCTAATCCTTATGGGGGATCAAGCATGGCGGCTTGCAAGACAAGACCGCCAACTCAGAAACCCCTCTAACAGAGGTAAAGGCCACTAAAGGGGCCACCTTCTGAGATAGTGTCAAGAGAAAATCTCTCTGATGTTTCCAAAAGGAAGGTTCCTGAAGAACCGAGAGCACCAGAGTCAAAACTCATGGGGGAAGAGATGGGCCAAGAGGGGAAAGTATATGACAAACCCCTTGCACACAAAAAAAGGGGACCCACCAGGGAACGGGCCGCAAAAAGGCCACTAAAAGAACACAGCCAAGGCTGAAATCTGCCCTCAAACGGTGCTTTAAGCAATTTTTAGATCCAATCCAAGCTTTAAAAACAGCAGGACCCTGGACATTGAAAGTACGCCCGTGGACGTCACTCCATCCCTTCGCACCAAGAGAGGTGCGACGGTAGATCCTCCGGAAGAAGACTACGGTGCCCTGTTGAGATGACCGAGTCAGACAGACCCTGGTCACCTAAAGTCTGGCTTCCAATAACCATGTTAAGCAAGTCAGTGACTGTACAACAGGAGGAAGTATGGGACCTTGAGACAGGAACCTCCTGCCCTGGCAATCGCCAGGGTGCCTCCGCTACCAGGCGCCCGATATCAGCGTACCAAGGACGCCGAGATTAATCTGGAGCGATTAGAATCATCGGGATCTCCTCAGCATCCACTCTGTGGAGCGGCCGAGGAAGCAACTACCATGGAGGAATGGCAAAAAATCACCGATACAGACAACACAGGGCCACCAGCGCGACTGACGCGTCTGTACAAGATCACTAGACCTGGCCACTAACTGACACCCTTGCGGCGGAGACAAGCTGCCAGGAGATCCATGCCATGTGAGGCTCACCTCCTGCAAGGGAGCCGAAACACCCCAAGCACAAAGACCAGTCGCCCTGGTCCAGCATCTGGCGACTCCAGTAGTCTGCCTGCTGGCATACCTGATGGTAGACTGAAGCCACGGCCGTGGCGTTGTCCGGCTGAAACCAGATTGGTCGACCACAAGGAGAAGCATAGCCTGATCGCCTAAAATAGTAGGACAATGAACAGTAGACAGCACCTGGTATTCCCAGGCGGTCTTCCACCAGGCACTAGCCAGGCCCGACCCTGGGTAGCTACCGAGACCAGACACATTCAAGGAGGTGTGGTCATAGGTCCACGCAAGTCCAGCGACTCAGGGCCGACTGGACCCCCCAGTTTTGTGAACCTCCAGGTTCACAACCCGTGAGCTGGCATTCGTCGTAAACACCGACCACTGGAAGGAAGGAACAACTTCCCGGACCGAAGAGTCGGGAATCTCTGTCACCAACTCAGAGAGACTCTGACTAGGTGGCGCACAGGAATCTAATGATTTCAGAGACAAGAGATTTTTACCACCTGGACAGTAGTTCCACTGGAAAACCAGGGTGTGGAACTGGGCATACAGTACCACCTTGAAGGAGGCTACCCACAGACCCTGAACCAGCAGGCGCCCGGAGAGAAGACCGATTGCGTGATGCCAATACCTTCTCCGCAGACTGAAGAGTCTGCAATTTCTCCAGGGGAAGAAGGACCTTTGCCACTGAGGAGTCTGGATCAACACTAGATACTCCAACGCTGAGTCGGAACCTAGCATGCCCATAATTTGAACCCTGGGTCGCACACATGTAGGGCAGGCTTGCTGCCACTGAGCTACACTTTCTGGCCTAAACGTTTAACATCCACCCGAATCTTCGGAGGGTCTGAATGGGAATAACCCATCCACTAGGTCGGAGAGAGAAGCTGCTCTCAGAAGAAAGTCGTCAAAGTAGCCAATGAGGCAAAGCCTCGCTGTCCCAACAAAATTCAAATAAGTGCGAGCTCCTAGCTGAAAACCCATGGTGCTGACGCCAGATCAAAAGGGAGGGCCACAGGCTGACAGAGACCCTTCTCTCATCACGAAGCACAGAAAAAAACACTGTGACATGTGCAAAACGGGACATGCATGTATGCGTCCCTGATGTCCGAGGACGTCAGGACACCACCGAACAAATGGATTCCATGCGGAACTACCCGACGTTCACAAAGGTATTTAGGGCCTGAGGCCCATAGAAAACCCCAAAACTCTCGTCCTGCAGGAAAGGTAAAATTACCTTGCAGCTTAGCAAATCCCACACTGCCCAAGGCAGACCGACGTGCCGGGAGGGGAAGACACAAGGACAGAACTTTGTTCTGTGGATAGGAGGAAACCCTATCTAGTACTCCGAAGAGACCACCTCGCAGACCCACTAGTCGGAGAGCAGGGAGGTTTCACTGAATTGTGAACCTGCAAGCCGCCCCTCCCACCTAGAGACAGGGAGGGAAGGCTATATACATTGGCAGGATTTGGGTGCCGGCGTGATCGGCTTATGCACCCAGGGACAGATTAGTCCCCCAGCTGGGCCTTTGACGGCCTGGGAGGGTTGCCCCTAAATAATACACACACATAGTGTGTATGTATATTATGTAGGTGTATGCACACATGTCTTTGGAGGAAACCGGAGTACCCGGAGGAAACCCACACAGACACAGGGAGCGACAATGCAAGCTCCAGGCAGATTGGCGTCAGTGTGCAGATTGGCGTCAGTGTGCAGATTCGAACCAATGACTCTTTTGCTGCCAAGTAATGGAGTTAAGCACTACACCACCGTGTGCATAAAACCATTCTGAAACAGACGCCCTGGATAACAAGGGCGCAGCATTCAATGAAGCATCACAGACCTATATGAGGCCCTGGACCAGCTGGTCCGCTAGGCTAATAACCTCAGGAGAGAGTCGGTGCTCCTCCACTGTCTGGTGCAAAATGCTCACTCTGAGTTGTATACAGCACTAGGGGTCAGGACTACTCCAAGATGGCCGCCGAGCGTTCAGAACGCGGCCACAGGAAAAAGGCCAGCACAATGTAAGCTGCGCCATAGCGTGGCTACGACAAAATGGGCGCCAATGGGAGTTTTCAATGTAATTGAAAAATCTCCCAAAAAAAATAGCGCCAGCGACCACTGAGACCCCAGTGTAGTGGCCACAATAGGCCGCAAGCCAGACCCCAGCATGGTAAACATGGAACGGGTCAGTACTTCGGATCTTCTATCAGTCAGATCCATACAAGTAGGGGTTCCCGCCCGGCGGTGAGGGACTACAAAAGCCCTCAGTGGCTTTTCTCATTCCGCATCTCAGAAATTATCAAAGAAGGGCACAGAAGGAAAAAACCTACACAGCGGTCTGATTTGTGTGATCCAAAAAAGACCGAGCCCTCAGCGGAAACCTAGCTGCACTATGCAGCTTAGGAGAGTCCCTTGCAGCAGTAAAAAGCGCACCCATAAATGCCTTATTCTGCCTTTTTTTTTTTTTTTTTTTTTTTTTTTTTCAACTAGGTACCTAGTCCATGGCTCCATAACAGAGCATTCCCCAGGGGATAACGGGGGAAGGGGGCACTCTTTTACCGCCCGCCCGCAGTCCACCCCCACCCTGGCACAAACTGTGTCCAGGACTAACAATAAAAACTCTGTGGGAATCCCAGGTGCCAACACCTGCTGCCACCACCAGCATGTGGGGAAGGACCCAGATACTGACTCCAATATTTACATATAGTGTGTATTATAATATGCACACCTGTCCATACAAATAGACAAAAGCTCCTAGATCCCTATTCAGGGCCTCTCACCCACTTGCTGCGCTGACCAGGGGTAACCAGGGGACTCCCTCAGGAGGAGACTGCACAGCGCTGCCTGTGAGGAAAAGAACCGTGAGGTAACTTTTGCAGGGACCTGTGTTTAAACAGGAAAAGCCTCATAGGGCTGTTTTATTTAAGGACAAGTCACAGATACAGCATAAAAAGCAAAACCATTACAGGTGTCACCAATCAGTCAGCGTCTGCTGAAGTATAATCATAAACATCTGTGCTCATCACAGGGCTTTTTACCTCACAGGAAAGCCCAATACAAAAAAGAAAAAACACAGGCCAGATAACACAGTCCCCTCAGGAAGGCGCCCTCCCCCTGACAGCGGCAATGTTAGCAATGCAGCAAGGGAAAGGAGCAGGGAAGTAAGGGGAAGGGACCCCCGAACCCCAGGAATGCCCAGCTGTACCAACCCACCGAAGCAGGAGGGACTGTACTTACCCGTCCGAGCGAGGACTCGCTGACGCATTCCTGACAGACCTACAACCGCAATGGAGGTAGCTGTCGGCCCGGTCCACTGTGATTGAGACAACACCACAGCTCAGTCATATGTGGACCTCGGAGCAAAGCTCACCGGCCACCCCAGGAGTCATGAGGTATGGCGTGGCAGACCAAGCCTCTTTGCAAAGGTGTGCCCACGCTTGCTGGTCGGACTGAGTAGACTACAAGGATCTATAATATCCAGCCTGTCTCTCAGCCAACAGTTGAAAGAAGATTCTTCAAGAAAAAGTAAAGTAAAATAAAATAAAATTTCTCCTCAGGGCGCTGGGCCCAAAGGGAGCCATACGTCCTTCTCCTTTGCTAGGCAGAACGAAACTGAGGCTGCAAGCTGCAGTGAGGAGGGTTATGTCTGGAGGGACCGCCCCCTGGGCGGGGCTGTTCAACTCTGTTAATGTAACATGTATTTAACTATTTAACATGTTTCTGCCTAGTCCTCTCCTGTAAACAGGGAACATAACCCACTTGTCAAGATTTAAGGAGCTGTGTCCGTCCATGGACGATAAGAGAAATCTGGATTTAAAGAACACCCAAGAGCCCCCTCCTCCACCCATAATTCAATCCACAAGGCTTACTGTGGGAGTCAGCACAATTACTGTATTTATTGGCGTATAACACTCACTTTTTTACTCTGAAAGTAGAGGGTAAACTGTGCCTGCGTGTTATACACAGGGGGCTGTGGAAAGTTTTTTTCCTGAAACTTCCCTCTTAAAGTTAGGGTGCGTTTTATACCCCTGTGCGTGTTATACGCCGATAAATACGGTAATTAGGATGTAAGTACTTTAGCTTTTGTTGGGTTAAAGTTTTTTTTAAAAAAACAAATGGCCCTGGTTTGGAATTTATTAAAATCTTGAATTTGTTTTATATAGATCTTATTAAATACTAAAACACTGTAAAGGACACACCCTATGAAAACAATTGTATTTCACTAGTCCTACCCTTGGGTAGGAGGTCCTGCTTCTTTTTTCCCCCCACAATTCCCTAATTAAATTAGAGATTTACAGTTTCCTAGAACTAGTGTATTTATCGGTGTATGACACGCTCAGGCATATAACACGCACCCCAACATAAAGAGGGAAGTTTCAGGAAAAAAACGTTCCACAGCCCCCTGCATATAACACGCAGGCACAGTTTACCCTCTATTTTCAGGGTAAAAAAGTGAGTGTTATACGCCAATAAATACAGGATTTTAGGTAAAATGCAAACAGGTCTTTGAAGACTGTCCAAGCCTGTTCTGCCTCTGTACTCATTGCAGTCTGAAGAGGGAGTGGAGTAGACCTTCTATGGGGATTCATAGGAACTGAAAGTGTCACTTTAACCACAAAGGTGCTGACCTAGGAGTTGTCTGCATATACCGGTAGCAACTTTCAGTCGCCTTACTCAGCCTGAATACAGGGCCTCTCTGATTGGGCAAAGTTTTGGCACTTCTCAACTCTCAAGCCCTGTACACACAATCAGGAAAAAAACTGTTTTTCCTGATGAGATTCTTGGCAAGATTCTCTTGCCGGCTGAGTGTACACACGAGCCATTTAAAAGAACCACCGTTCTTTTGAATGGCACGAACGCGGTGACATCATCGACTACGACGAGCATGCGCTCGTCACATTCGATGCCATCGCCGCCATCTTGCTTCACCCTACCTATGCTTTGGAAGCTACTGCGCATGCATCAAAGTCATTTTGAGCATGCGCGAGTTTCCATGGAGAGGTAAGTATACACACGCTCAGGTTTCTCGGCAGGAAAATCTCACAACGAGAAAATAGAGAGCAGGTTCTCTATTTTTCTCGTCTAGACTCTGGGCAGTTTTCTTGACGAGAAACCTCAAATCCTCGTGCACACGCACGGTTTACTTGCTGGTTCTTGCCGGAAAAAAACGTGCGTGTGTACGAGGTTTACACATTCTCATTGGGCAATAAAGCCCTGGGATATGCACAGGCACCTCTAGTTGCTTGCCCTTTATACAGATGAGCAGGTTTTCTTTTCTTTGTTAAAGTGTCTGGGCCAGATCCACGTACCTCCGCGCATTGTTCCGTCCGGCGTAGCGTATCTGAGATACACTACGCCGCCGTAACTTTCAGCGTATTTTCCGTATACTGAAAGAATTTGCGTCCTAAGTTACGGCGGCGTAGTGTAACTGTGTCGGCATAAGGGCGCGCAATTCAAATGGATGAGATGGGGGCGTGTTTTATGTTAATACGTCTTGACCCGACGAAAATGCAGTTTTTTCTGAACGGCGCATGCGCCGTCCGTGGGGGTATCCCAATGCGCATGCTCTAAATTAACCCGCAAAAAGCCAATGCTTTCGACGTGAACGTCATTCTACGCAAAGCCCTATTCGCGAACGTTTTACGCAAACGACGTACACGACGGAAAATTCGACGCTGGCCCGACATCCATACTTAACATTGGCTACGCCTCATATAGCAGGGGTAACGTTACGCCGAAAAAAGCCTTACGGAAACGACGTAAAAAAATGCGCCAGCCGGACGTTTGTGGATTGGCATATCTAGCTAATTTGCATACTCAACGCGGAAATCGACGGAAGCGCCACCTAGCGGCCAGCGTAAATATGCACCTTAGATTCGACGGCGTACTAAGACGTACACCAGTCAGATCTAGCCCAGCTTCAGGCGTATCTTGTTTTGTGGATACAAAACAACGATAGGCCGGAGCAAGCTAGCAGTTACGCGGCGTATCAATAGATACGCCAGCGTAACTGCTTCGTGGATCTGGCCCACAGTGTTACTTTAAGAGCAGCAAAAGTGAAGTGCTCACCTGGATTGATTGCTTTACCATTTTTGCAGTGAGAAATATCCATGTAGGAACCTGATCTGCACTAAGCACAGGAGTTGGGGTGAATCTCATGAGGCCACCCAATCTTAACATAGCTTACTGTACACATCTAAATAACTTCAGAAATGCTATAGAATCCCCTTAAATAAGTGATGCTCTGCTGTCACAAGCCATTTTCAGACAACATAACTGTAAAAATAGTCTTTGCCTGGCAATGTTAGCCTGAAGGCATCCTTGGCTGTTTGCTCAAGGTCCCTGTGCTTATCTAACTGTAATTGAATGGGTGACATGAAGTCATAATTTGGTGCCTGCAGTCACATGCCATCTTGCTTGTCACTTTTCTCTTGTCAAAAACACACACACAGCTTCAGCTCTATTTCTGACAGTAAACGGAATGATCCGTTTTCCAAGTCATGATTCGCCCTCCAGGTCTGTTATAGAAAATGACGTAGACAGATTTACCAACAACAACTTGTGTGTGTGTGCTTTTTTTCTCCTTGATTTCAAATCTATTAAAGAAAAAGTGTCCCACTGGCTTTTGACGATGGTGGATGATGGGGGGCGATTGGTAGGTGATCACTCTTATTTAGGTTATCTCACAGCAACAGCATTCTTTTAAAATGTATCTGCCCCTTGGAAAAATGAATGCTTTATTAAAGTGGAGGTTCCCCCTAAAAAAAAATTCTAACACTACATTGAGCTGACTGATTACACTGCGGGTATGCTGTTTTTTTTTTTTTTTTTTTTCGTACATACCTCGTTATGGCCGTTTCATCCCTCGGCTTCCGGATATGATTCTTTCGGGTCTGGGCATTCCTAGTTGATTGACGTTCCTCCGACCGACGCATACTTGACGTCACGACTTTCCGAAAGAAGCCGATCGTCGCTGCGCAGGCGCCGTATAGAGCCGACTCTATACGGCGCCTGCACAATGACGTTCGGCTTCTGTCGGAAAGTCGTGATGCGCAGTATGTGCCGGTCGGAGGAACGTCAATCAACTAGGAACGCCCAGTCCAGCAAGAATCATACCCGGAAGCCGAGGGATGAAACGGCGATAACGAGGTATGTATGGAAAAAAATAAAAAAACAGCATACCCGCAGTGTAATCAGTCAGCTCAATGTATTGTTAAAAATTTTTTTTAGGGGGAACCTCCACTTTAATATAGAACGTTTTAGCCACAGTTTATTTTTTTATTTTTTAACAAGATGATCAACAGAAAGGCTCTTGTTAAAGTGAAAACAGATCTCTGTTTAATTACCATAACTACAATGAAAAAACACAATGGGCCAGATTCAGGTACAGCTGGCGTATCTGTGCGGCGGCGTAACGTATCCGATTTACGTTACGCCGCCACAAGTTTTTCAGGCAAGTGCTTTATTCACAAAGCACTTGCCTGTAAAGTTGCGGCGGCGTAGCGTAAATCACCCAGCGGAATTCAAATTCGGCGTGTAGGGGGCGTGTATCATTTAAATGAAGCGCTTCCCCGCGCCGAACGAACTGCGCATGCGCCGTCCCTAAAATGTCCCAGTGTGCATTGCTCCAAATGACGTCGCAAGGACATCATTGGTTTCGACGTGAACGTAAATGCCGTTCAGCTCCATTCACGGACGACTTACGCAAACAACGTAACTTTTTAAAATTTAGACGCGGGAACGACGGCCATACTTAACATTGGCTGCGCCTCATATAGCAGGGGCAACTATACGCCGGGAAAAGCCTAACGTAAACGTTGTAACTTTACTGCGTCGGCCGCGCTTACGTTCGTGAATTCGCGTATCTAGCTAATTTGCATACTCGACGCGGGGGGAAAAAATTGCAGTTTAGATCCGACGGCGTAAGAGACTAAGGATATCTATGCGAAACTGATTCTAAGAATCAGTCGCATTGATACGACGGGCCCGATTAGGACTTACGACGGCGTACATTGCGCTGCGCCGTTGTAAGTCCTTTCTGAATCTGGCCCAATAAGTATATATCCAATTGAACGTGCTCTCACCATACCGATCTGCTTCTGAAGTCAAAATTTGAGCACTCTGGACCCTAATTAACGAGAAGCTCACTGCTAGACTTCAAGGTAGCTTGTCTAAATTTTGCAGTAAGTATGGGAACCATGGGTCTCCACTTCTCTTCCACACGATTTAGACCAGCGACTATTGGAGATGTAACAAGTCTTCTGATTGGCTGCCCTCATCTCTCCCACCCCCCTATCTTAGGGTCCTTACTTATTCTTGCTTTGCTTTTCCCTTCTATGCACTCCGACACTACCTTTATAGGTTGAAGCTTATTGAATGTGCATCATGCTTATTGTTGCCATGTCAATTTTGTCCCACAACTTACACACTACTGTACATTGTGTTTGGACTACTTTATCTTGCCATGCACATGATAAATGTACACACTATAAGACTCATAAATTTTTGTACCTCTGTACAAAACCCAATACAAATTTATTTAATAAACTACAATTTAACTTTCTGCTTAAATAGGCTTAAACTGTAGAAGCACAATGTGAAGTGAAGTGAGTGAAATCATTTTATTGAAAACCTCTCTAAGAGCAGTTGAATCTCATTAGATTTTATTAGTAGAACTGAATGACAAAAAAAAAAAAAAAAAAAAAACATGTAGCCCTAAAGCCAGATATTCCTATTTCTGTTTAAGGATAAGGTGTTAAGTCTCTCTCAAGAGAGTCATTCAGCAGTGTGTTTAATCTGATCTTCCATGCTTTTCAGGTCCGTTTCACAACACAACTGTTTTCTAAACCTTCGTAAAGCATTGTCTATGCTGTTATGCACTACTGCATCGGCCCTTGCATAAACATAATGGCGAGTTAAAGGCTTTGGTCTACAGTGAATGTTAAAGTGTTTGCAAAATGCATCTGTACATTTATGATTAGAGCCTTATATTTCCAAAGGTGAAACACCTACGCTAATGATTCCTAGAGGCATTTAGGGGATTTGAATCAGTTGTATATAATTGCTGGAAGGCTGCTGAAATGAATTCCATCGCTTATCAAATGAGGAAGAGGAGTCAAAAATGAGTCAAAATGCTAAACTATATACGTGTAATGCTGTCAGGCAAAGTGTTGATAGGTCTAGGCTGGAGATAAAGTGGTCTGCAGCACCTGTTAGGTACAAAAAAAAAAATTCTATATTTGTCAATTTTGTTCAATTTGAATAACTTAACTGCCATCACATATTTCACATGTTCTTTTTATTCCTTTTTTTTATTTATTTTTTACACTGTTTGGTATGGCTTTACAGTCAACGACTGCTTAGAAATGAACATTTTCTCACACACTATAAACAGACAAATGTAATTTTTCAACAAAATACACACGTGCATTTGGTTTAATTGTTTTTGAATGGTTTTCATTTTGTATGAGCCAAATTCTCCTTTCATCTCCTTTCTTCCTCTTTGGGGAAATTTACGGGTGGGCCTCCCAAGGAATAGTCCCGTTCCTCTTAAAAATTGCTTGCACATGCTATGAAGTCCATGCAATCCTTGGTGAATCCAATTCGAAAGAATGAAGAAAAGCACCAACACCAAATGCAGGGCCAGCACCCAACAGGAGTTTCGGTCAAGCTCTTCGTCCATCAGCAGTGACCAAACCTGAACATACATAATCATGAACTTCAGCTCATACAAAGAGAATCTCATTATGAAATTCAGAATTTCAAATCTCTTCATATCATAATGATATGAAATGTACACAAGGCCCTTCAAGCTTTTTCACTACTCAGTCGGGTTCATAAGGATTTGGCCTTGTCTCCATAATGACTTAAAACAGCTCTAGAACAGAAAATAGCTGTTGGTTAGTAGACTGAAGCGAAGGATAGAAGTCACCCCAGATGAAAACATCTGGAAGTGGTCAACAACTGGTAATGAAGACATCAAGATGACTTTAAATTGACGCATGGATACTGTACAAACTCCTTTAAGCAATGTTGATGTTAGTACATTAATAAGAAACATTTGGTTGGATGGCAGATGTGTCTACACAATAACAAAATCAGGTGCCAAATCACTATACACTGGTCACCTAAGCACACATTTGTGAATCTTCAGTCCAAATGTGTATTCCTTACTCTCACATTTATAGTGTTGTTACAACAACCGTTTCCCTTTAAGAGTAGAATGTCAACTCTTCATCAACTATTAAAGCCATAAGGCGCAATGTTTACAGAAGATACAGTGGCACTGAACTGGCATTTTTGCTTTTTTCATTAACAAAAGGGCTTTTTAGATAAAATATATTGACCAATGTCCCACAATTGCTTTTCTTTATTGAATGTGTAACTTGGAAGGATATCAACACCCTTTATTTCTGGACTGGAAGACAAACCTTTCAGAAAGTTGTCATAATCATTACTACAAACATAGAACATTTAATCATATTCAGAAATCTCGCTCACCATAACAATAATGGCAAAATTACCATTTTTTTTTTAATAGAAAGGTGAAAGCCACCAAGGACCACTCAACTGAACACTATTTGGTCAGGCTCACACATACGTATTGTACATTATTACATGAAGCATTAGAAAGACAGTCAACAGAAAAGTTCTTACATCTTACAGCAAGAGTCTGACAAATGCTCCTGCTTTTCCGTTGACTAGTGGTTACCGCCTCTTTGAAGCAGCAGCTTTTGACCAAAACCACTGCTTTTTACTGCAACATTGGTAAAAGAAATGTGTGTGGTGCACCACAACCTACATGAATTCATAGTCCCCATTCTTATAATCCATGGTGTCTGCATGGGAAATACTGAAGAGATGAGGCAAGCGTTGTAACCAAGCCAATAGCTGTTAAACCGGGAAACAAGCCAAAAGACCACAGCGGCATTGCTTTGGAAGTCAAGCACTGTATCCCCCATCACAGGAGGTAAAATGAGGCTGAGAAGAGAGGCTTTTCCATTACATGCAATTGACTCTGACTTAATGTTCCTAAATGGTTGCTTCATCTAAATGATTTATCAGTGTTCAACGTCTCTTCCTTTCTTTATCACCCATGCGATATTTAGTGCATTGCTGGAGTTTGAAATGGTGAGTGACTGTTTAGCCTGTGTCCTCACATTGTGTCTTCCTGACCCTAAGGTCAGAAAGGCCTTATTGAAGTTCACCATGGCTTGGTGTAGTTTCAACCAAAATGTACATGATTACTCTATGGCTTTAAGGAAATCTACATTGTTTGTTTTCTGGTGCAGTTGTTTTTTTACAGCCTTGTCTTCATTTGTCCTTCTCAGGAGTCTTGTGCCCTCCTCATTAAACAGGTGGGATGAAGAGGAAACAGACAGAGCACAGCCTGTGGCTCAGATACCTAAGGAGGAAGAACAACATGGTGTCAGAAAGCTAGTTACATTGATAGGATGCGCTATATTTAACATTGCAGATGAATGCACAACAAGTTAATATAAAGGTGCTCCACAAGCTCATGGTGGAACCAATATTTATGATTCTTAATAAAGGCAACATGGAATTAGTAAGTAAGGTGATGGTCAAAAAATGTTCATTATTAATTACAGCTACGGTACTTACACAGAGCCATCAATTTACACAGCACTTTACATATATATTATACATTCACATCAGTCCCTGCCCTCAAGGAGCTTACAATCTAAGGTCCCTATCTCACATTCATACTCACACATACTAGGGCCAATTTAGACAGTAGCAGATTAACCTTACCAGTATGTCTTAGGCATGTGGGAGGAAACCAGAGAACCCAAAGGAAACTCATGCTGGCACAGAGAAAACACACAAACTCAAGGAAGGTAGTGCCATGGTTGGGATTAAAACCGACAATGCTAGTGCTGCCCATAGTTATGTTACTCAGTGTTGTTCAGTTTGTGTATACAATATGCAACAACTAAGACAAAAATATGCTATAAACTCAGTTGCATATAGATTTTTCATATTTTTCAGTTTTTATTATCGCTCACATTTCATAAAGAGCTGACGGCTATATGAGATATGTACTAATAGCCAGCATGACTTAGATGGACTGATAGCTTGAGAAAAAATCCTTACCATGGGGATAAATAAAACCTTTCAAAGCAAAGAGAGATATATTTCTAGCCCCTATGGCAGTCAGACATACAATTAATGCAAAAGCTTTAAGATCTTTGACACAAAGACCCTAAAAAGAGATAAAGCTAAACAATCACCAATTTCAACTGTGTTTGCTAGAAAGCTCTTGTCAAATGGACTGGTGGCGCCCTCATAAATTGTTGCTTTGTGAGTTAACATATGTGCGAATTGGTTGCAGTTTTTACAGCATCCAATTGGCATGACATGTGAGTGTGACCGGCTCTCAATCAAGCCGGTTCACACATGCCCGAGGTGGCCACAGTGTGGTTTTCAAAAGGGTCCTCCATGTTTTTGGGTCCCGTTCAAATACTTATTCAGGCAAAAATTCGGACCTGAATCGCACCTGAAACAGTGAACAGAAACACACTGGACCCCAGGCTAGAAATCACCCAGCCCTAATCTAATAATAAGGCTTTATGGTTAAAGTGGATGTAAACCCCAAACATCTTATTTTTTTTAAATTAACACTTCTACCTTGTACAATAGAGGATGTCATGTCATCTGTGTCCAGTCTTGCCACAAAGTTAATCCAGCTTTGAGCAATCCGCTTATCTTTTTTCATTTGGGGAAAAAAAACACACGGATAAATATGTACTTGTTTCTTCCCTGTGCTTTGAGTGACAGATCATTTACTTATCTCATGCTCTAGCGTCTCAGAGCTAGCACAGCTATGCCCAAATCTCCTTCCCACTACAGCCTGTGTGGCACATGTGCAGGAGTCACGCTGCTTCTGCCCACAACGCACTGTGTCTTCCCTGTGTGCGCACTTCTCTTATAACAAGCATGAGGTTCGTCCTTGTGACGGCACCAGCCCAAGGGGAGTGTAGAGGTAGGTGGGAGTCTAGTAATGTCACGACCCTGCCCACCGAGCGCCCCAAAAATTGACCTGTCCACTGAATCCAGAGTTTTGGGATGCTCTAAATACAGAAGGGGGAGGTATATCAAAGGTAAGCATAAACGCAGGAGGCATGTATATACCTAGAGATCGGCACTATGCCATTACTTTGAAAATGATGAGAGTGGGGTTACATCCAGGATTATGACAAGCATCATGTCAAGGCTTAAGAATTCAATAAGAGTTTTACAATAAAGTGAGTTGCAGCAGAAGATTGTGTAACCTTACCCTTCCTTTGGATCCTTGCTGCCAACCAATCAAGTCCATGAATTTCAAAGAATCCTAGCAGGTACGGTTATTGATAGGAAGGTTTATTTTTGATGTTTATAATAACTAATACATGGTGGGTAAAGCATAAATACAGCTTGCATCCAGAACCACCAGCCTCAAGAAACATTCATTGATAAAAGGACATTTTCCCCAATGGGGCTTTGGACAGCAATATAAATGTGATCAAAGAATTGTTTGTTAAATAATAGTATAAAACATATTTATTTGAGAGTTGTCAAATGTCACAATTAATTACAATGAAAAAAAAACATGTAAAACGGTGTTCCTGAAATGCCTGGCCATGTAACTGTCTACTCCTCTTTTTAAGCAGTAACTATATTGCCATGCCATATTTGCACTGTGATGTATGATCATATGCTTTGAATATTTGAAATAATTTTATATGTCTCTTAGGCCTCGTACACACGACCGAACATGTTTGCTGAAACTGGTCCGCGGACCAGTTTCCGCGGACATGTTTGGTCGTCTGTACGGCCGACCGGACCGGATTCCCGGCCTAGCGAACAGGTTTCCAGCGGACCAATGTTTCTTAGCATGCTAAGAAACATGTCCACTGGAACCATGTCCGTCGGACATGTCCGATGGTCAGTACAACTCATCGGACATGTCCGCTGGGCCGGAATCCCCCGCATGCGTGGAAGTGATTCCACGCATGCGTGGAAGCATTGACCTTCCAGGGTCGCGCACGTCGTCGCGGCGACAGCGTGGCCACGTCACTGCGTTCGCTGTCCACGGGGAATTTGGTCTGATGGTGTGTACAGCCATCAGACCAAAATCAGGCAGCGGACATGTCCGATGAAAACGGTCCGGCGGACCGTTTTCATCGGACAGTCCGACCGTGTGTACAAGGCCTTAGAGTCAACGATCCCCCTGAAGATGACCACCCTATGGTCAAAACGTGTCGGGGATATATACCTACCTACATATGCTATGCAATCTTGTTTTACATTTTGCATGTATGGTACTCATGTATGGCAATATTGGATTATGCAGGATTTTATCCGGCCAGACCGTTTTACATGTTTTATTCATTGCAATTAATTGTGACATTTGACAACTCTCAAATAAATATGTTTTATACTATTATTTAACAAACAATTCTTCGATCACGTTTATATTGCTGTCCAAAGCCCCACTGGGGAAAATGTCCTATTATCATATATACCGGGGTTTGCAGCGCTAACATCTCTCCTATGTGTGTTTCTTTTTTTCCCAAGAAACATTCCCAACCCTAAACCCAAGCTACAGAGGTATTTCCGAAACTGCCTTCAATCATGCAAGCTATCTCGGCAAAAATAACCCCCAAAAAGGTCAGAAAATGCTGCTTTAGGTCAATCCAACAGCACCCAATTAACATTTTTATGATGACTTCATGTTCTTCAGTCATCTGTATTTGCCTATGCAAATGTCTTTCAATTAGATGTAAAGGTCTTATCCTGAACACATCGCAGTAATGTAAAGGTATGCAACTAAGTTAAAGATAGATGTAGATAGGCAATGCACCACCAAAACCAACAAAAGCACCAAAATCGGCATCTCTCTTTGGACACATCAATATAAATATTCTTTCTGCACAGCCATGTACTTTTTTTTCTATAATGCGAATCGCCGCTGTACATTATCTGCAGAGACTTATGTTATGGTTACCATAACAACTGATAAAAATTCATCATCGACAAGATAATGGCAAAGTATTTACCACTTTAGAAACACTTGTAAATTACATTTATTACTTCTTTTAGAACATTTCTTTTCATTTTGAAAACAAATGGATTTTTGGTACTGAACAATACGTGGAGATGCATTAAAATTCCTACACAGTGTTAATGAGCAGGACTTGAATTGAAAATTCTATGTGAATATTTGCCCTGAATCTTAACAAGCGACCTGTATTGTTTACATATGCAGTTTCTCCATTCTTTTGCAATTCACAGCACAATGCATATTTTACACAGTGGCACAGCAAACATTACTATTTAAAGCTGAACTAAACGCTCTCAATCAACATTAACTAGTTGTAATCCTTATAGTACTAGCCTTAGCAAATAGATAGGAAGATATATTATATTTCCTTGTTTTAACCACTTCATTACTGGGCACTTAAACCCCCTTGGTGTCCAGACCAATTTTCAGCTTTCTGCGCTGACGCATTTTGAATGACAATTGCGCAGTCATACAACACTGTACCCAAATTATATTTTTATAATTTTTTCCCCACACATAGAGCTTTCTTTTGGTGGTATTTGATCACCTCTGCGATTTTTATTTTTTGCGCTATAAACAGAAAAAGACAGCAAATTTTGAAAAAAACCACAATATTTTTTACTTTTTGGTATAATAATATCCCATTTTTTTTTATATATTTTTCCTCGGTTTAGGCTGATACGTATTTTTCTACATATTTTTGTTAAAAAAAATCAAAATAAGCGTTTATTGATTGGTTTGCGCAAAAGTTATAGTGCCTACAAAATAGGGGATAGATTTATGATTTTTTGTTTATTTTTTATTTTTTACTAGTAATGGCGGCGATCTGCGATTTTTTTTGTCAGGCCTGCGATATTGCGACGAACATGTCGGACACTTTTGACACAATTTTGGGACCATTCACATTTATACAGCGACCAGTGCTATAAAAATGCACTAATTACTGTATAAATGTGACTGGTAGGGAAGGGGTTAACACTAGGGGGTGAGGAAGGGGTTAAATGTATTCCCTGGGTGTGTTCTAACTGTGTGGGGGGAGGGGGGTGACTGGGGGAGGTGACCGATGCTGTGTCCCTATGTACAAGGGACACAGATCGGTCTCCTCTCCTCTGACAGCACGTGGAGCTCTGTGTTTACACACAGAGCTCCACGTCCCTGCTGTGTTACCGACGATCGCGTGTACCCGGCGGACATCGCGGCCGCCAGGTACACGCATCGGCTTCCCAGCGATGCGCCGGGACAGTGTTTACCGGCTGCGCTCCCCCAGCAGCGCGAGCTGGTAAAGTAAACAATAGGACGTCTAAAGACGTCCACTCGGCACTTCAGGTCCGCGCTGCAGACGTCTTTTGACGATAGCGCGGATCTGTAGTGGTTAATATTTTTTAAATTTCTTCAGTTACTTTCTGGTTTCTGGCCTAGGCCAAAATGATGCCATACTTTCCAGGAGCCTTTAAGGGCATTTTTTTGTATTTTATCTGGAGGAGGAGAGGAGGGTTTTTTTCAGCTAACCACACTTATTGCATGCGTGCCTGAGCCAAAGGTAGCTAAAAAGGAATGAAAGGAAGTAAATGCTACATGAATAATCTGCCATTAATAAAGATGTCTGCTGCTGGAAATGCTAGGGGGGTGATTTTCAAAGTGATTTCTCAACAAAATGAAGCATGGAGACATGAATGGGTGGGTGAGTTTGCTTTGAATATTAAAAATGAATGAAATAGTGTGGTGCTCAGATGCACAAATAAACAAAATAACGTGCAGCGCATATAAAATCATGTCCAAATCCGAAAAGGTAAACTGAAGTACACAGCAGAAGGTTCATAAGAGAATCCCTGTGCTGGAAATTCTGGAATTATATAACACACCAGACTCCTTGTGCGAGTGAGCCCACCACCGACACTAATACTGCTTCGCTCACCTTAATATGGTGACCTCTGTCACCACAGAAGGCCAAACATGCAGTTTCCCACTTACAAGGGGGGAAAGAGAAGGTAGATGGTAGCCAGGGGCGGACTGACCATTGGGACTGTCGGGCACTGCCCGAGGGCCCCATGCCACTAGGGGTCCCCATCAGGATTGCCAGGCTCAATAAAACCAGGGACAGTATGTAAAAATCTGTGTTTTTTTTTTTACATCTGTCCCTGATATGTCCAAAACCGACATGCTTTTGATGTGAAAATCCGGAGATTTTAGCTGCCCTGCCTATGCAATGCCTCCTGGCGTGGTGGCCATCTGTAAGCCATCTGTAAGCCCGGGGGCCCCATAATCTTCTATTGCCTGGGGGCCCCATGAGTTGTCAGTCCACCCCTGATGGTAGCCATTCTAAGGCCTTTCAGGTGTTGAAAACCGGTATTATAAAAACATTAAGAAATAAAATCGAAGTGCTCTCTGTATTAATACGTGGACACGCTTTTATTATAATGCAACTTAGAAGATCCTTCGGCTTGTTTACAGCCTTTAAAATGAAATGCATCTCCTCCCTCCTCCTCCTAGGCGTCCAATAGGATCGCCTGTCCTTTCAGCCAATCGGTTAACGGGTTTCAAAAAGGACCAGTGTGGCAATAGCGAATATTCATTCACTTTTGTCACACAACTTGGTGGCCTCGAAGTGTAGTGGTTTGCGCCCTGAGCCCACCCTTTTTTGAAGCCTATTAGAGCCCCTGGCTCTAGTGACATGATTCAACCCCCCCCCCAATGGAATCCATGTTCTGCATGTAGATCAGGGGGCTGGACGCATGGCTGGGGGGGCAGTACCCATGCGCCCCTAATGGATGGGCCGCCACTGCTTAGCCAGATGGCTAAATGAAAATAAAATCCAACAAACTGCTAAATACGCAACTCAATTACTGATATGGGAGTGGTTTAACCTGCCAAAGAATTACTGTCCTGAAATGTTAACAGCTCTGTTGGAGAGCCTTGCCAGACTAGTGACATGGCTTTGTTCGTAGTCATGCTATGCAACATGGCCAGCTCCTTGCCCCCCCAACCGGAGAGTGGACAATATAGGAAAATAAGGAAACTGACAAGGTAATCTCTTTTCTCTCCAGTTGGCATATTCCTGATTTGCATCGAATGCTGACCCAGCCTCTTCTAGCTTGAGTGCTGCTGTGCAAGGATGGACAAGAGGATGATACCAGGTCAGATTGAGCTACTTATACTACATGCATTTAAAAATGTATTTAAAGCGGAGTTCCACCCTAAAAATTAACTTTCTATTAACAGCTTGTCTTTAATGTAAAAAAATAAATAAAAAATTACTACTTTCTATCTGCCTGTTACTAGACAGTATTCGTATTCTGCCTAGTTACTGGTTCTAGGTGGTTCAACTTCCTGTTCTAAGACCCCATTGCCTCCTGGGAAATGATGACACTCATTACCCAGGAGTCTCTAGGCATTACTGTGCCTAAAAATCACCCAGCATGCACCTCTCCCTGAAAACCAGGAAGAAAAAGGAACTGGGCTTCACATGCCCACACATATGATGGATATGGCCACAACATGAGCTGGAGCATATAAGGCAAGTGTTTGCACTGATTTTTGGAACAATTGGGGAGCTATTAATATAGTTTAGGGACTATTTAAGGTGATTAGTTTTAGCTTGCTAAAAAAAAAATATGCCAGGAACCCCGCTTTAACAATGATTCAATGACTGTATAATGGCATTCATTGGAGTTCTTTTATTGTTACGTGAAACTTGCAAACAGAGTCTAGTTAGAAATATCTTGCAAGTCTCGCTGTCAATTAGGCCTTGTTCACCGAGCTGTTAATCTTCTTAGGCTATGTTTCATTAATTCCCGACAGAAGAAAAAACCCAAATAAGTCATCCTAAAAAAATCTACCCCAAAGCCAGAATTTTTAACTAACCTTTTTAGGAAATCCCTCGCTCAAACAGAACCTAATTTTTAACTTTTCTTTTTTTTTAAATTCCATAATATGTTTAAAAATATATGATTGAACACATGAAATATTCAAAGACGAGACAACAAGGTATGGTGGAGATCGGAGTACAGCACCATAAAGGATGTCCACAAATTCAGAAGAATAAAGAGTACTTGTCAATGTACAAACCAAGATAACTGTGCAACAATCGAATAGCAAAAGAGAACTATGAACAAGTGCATTCCAAAATACAAGTTTTCCATGTATTATTAATACTTTACATTTAGAAATCCTAACACATCAACCAGTATTTTTGTATCTTTGTCTAGACTGGACTTCCTAAGAGCCCATTCACACAGGGGCAAGACGACTTCTAGCACGACTTTGGGAGGCAACTTGGACATGACTTGAGTATGAATTATCAGGCTTCAAGTTGCCTCCAGGACAGTACAGGGCAACTTCAAGTCGCCTCCAGGACAGTACAGGGCAACTTCAAGTCGCCTCCAGGACAGTAGGCTTTCCAGTGGCCAATCAAACAACAATCAGCTCTGTGGCTGGGAGGAGGAAGGGAGGGGTTTGCCTGAGAAATGTATGTTATCTTCCTGTATTGTTGCTTCAGTTAAGACAGCGATCCGACTTCTGAGGCGACTTCCATTGAAATCAATGGGTACAAATCGCCTACAAGTTGGATTGAAGTAGTACAGGAACCTTTTCTGAAGTCGGAGTGACTTCAGTAGTGTACATTAAGACGGCTCCCATTCACTTTCATTCATTTTCTCGACCGCGCAAATTGGGGCGACTTGAAGTCGGATCCCAGGTCGCCCCAGTGTGAACCGGCTCTAAAAGAAAATGAAACACAAGGGGCCGGATTCAGAAAGAGATACGACGGCGTATCTCCTGATACGCCGTCGTATCTCTGAGTTTGGCCGGTCGTATCTATGCGACTGATTCAGAGAATCAGTTACGCATAGATATTCCTAAGATCCGACAGGTGTAAGTGTCTTACACCGTCGGATCTTAGGCTGCAATTTCAGGCCGGCCGCTAGGTGGCGCTTCCATATTTTTACGCGAGGAATATGCAAATTTGTATTTACGCCAATTCAGAAACGAACGACCGCCCGGCGCTTTTTTTTTAGGTCGTTTCCGTCCGGCTTTTTCCGGCGTATAGTTACCCCTGCTACATAAGGCGTAGCTAATGTTAAGTATGGCCGTCGTTCCGGCGCCGAGTTTTGAAATTTGACGTTGTTTGCGCAAGTCGTTCGCGAATAGGGCTGGACGTAATTTACGTTCACGTCGAAAGCAATGACGTTTTGCGGCGGATTTTCGAGCATGCACACTGGGATATTTTACGGACGGCGCATGCGCCGTTCAAACAAAATGTACAAAACGCGGGATCAAGACACATTTGAATAAAACACGCCCCCTACATCCCCATTTGAATTACGTTACTCCGCCATAACGAAGGGCGCAAGTTCTTTCTGAATAAAGAACTCGCGCCCAAAGTTAGAGCGGCATAACGTATCGGAGATACGTTACGCCGGCCGGACAGATATGCTCAGGTATCTGAATCCGACCCAAGCACTCCACCCAAACCCCAAAGGAGAACTCCAAAAACAAAAAATCAGCTTGGTTGACTCAGGCGCCACCCTCATGTGCAAGCAAATCAATCACTATCTCATCAGCCGGATGGCTTTTGATTATTGGCAAAAATAAATAAATCAATACTTACATAATAAGCCAGTAATGAAATTGTAGATGTTCTATAACACCCTTTGTAAGGCTTTAAATTAATTCTACTTTTAGTTCCCCTAAGAAAAAATTTCTTTTGTCCCATCACAATGGCAGTCCTTACAAGTGTCATTCGTGTTGTACAATACAAAAAAAGGATCTCGGCAATGGACTGTAATTATCTCTGTTCCAACAACTGTGCGCAAATACTGGAGGTTCATTTACATTATTGATAGTTTAGTTTGGCCATTTACTTTGGTATTTTACTGGAAATCCAATCTAGTAATTAACATGTAACAAGATTAAAAATACCGGAGTTAAAATACTCTTTTACATGCTTCTTGTTTGCACTTCTTGCTGTAATAAATACTGCTTTTGAAAAAAAAAACATTCTCCCCAATGCAATTAAGGGTCCTTTCACACGTGTGGACCGTTCGTCCGTTTTTTCATACGTCCGTTTACGGACTGGAATGCTTTCCAATGGGATATCGTACGTTAGCGGATGAGCATCCGCTAACGTCCGCTAACATCCGTCTCCGTTAAGCTCCGTTTTTTTCAACGGAAGAAAACCCTATTTTTCTTCCGTCAAAAAAACAGAACGGACGAAAGACGGATGTTAGCGGACGATCCGTTTAACATCCGATCCGCTAACATCCGTTTTTCATCAAAATATGTAATAAAAATAAAGTTCTAACAAAAAAAAAACGGATGACAACTGATGAAAAACGGATGACAACTGATGAAAACGGATGAAAAACGGATGAAAAAACGGATCAACTGATGATAAAAAACTGATCTAAAAAACGGTCCGCACGTGTGAAAGGACCCTAAGAGGTTAACTAGTGTCTTTTCTATTTATATTTAGGATAAATCAGTATTAAGAGGAACACACCAGTCATGGTATTTTTAATCAGGTCTGCACCTAAAATCCAGGTATTACTGTCAGTTGATATTAATAAAGCCTAATACATATTAGTAGGTTTTTTTTTTTTTTTTCATTCAACCCAGCAGGGCTAAACGAAAAAAAAAAACTGATAGCTCTGGCGGAGCAGCTGTACTAACTACCCAATGTTAGTACATCAATCTCCCCTGCTGTTCTATTGTGTTCTGACAACGGGACAGCCCCCCCACCAGAATACTCCGGTCACCGCTCTTAGCCATTGGTTGAGAGGACTGATTGGCAAACCTTTTTTGGTCAGGCCCCATTGACAGAAGCTGGCCGAACGGCTGGCTTCTGTCGGACCACCTGCAGTATACAGGGGCAGAATGTCGGCTGGTTTCTATTGAACCGGGCAATGTCACCCGACATTTGGCTTGTGTGTACTAAGCTTAAAAGGGACACTAAAGGTTCCTGTTTTAAAAAAACAAAAAACAAACATGTTATACTTACCTACACTGTGCAGTTCGTTTTGCACACAGTGGCCCCGATCCACGTCTTCTGGGGTCCCTCGGCGCCTGTCTCGGGTCCTCCCCGCAAGAACTAACCCCCTTCATGGGAGCTCTCTCCCAAGGGGGTTAGTTCTTGCGGGCACACTCCCGTAATACAGCCGGCGGCTATAGCCGCAGACTGCATCACTCGGCCCGGCCCCCCGGCGGGCGCCGCGTCATTGGATGCGATTGACAGCAGGGCAAGACAATGACTGTGCTGCTATCAATCCATCCAATCTAGCCAATAAACGGTCACACTGAGTGGAGAAGAGGATGTCTGGGGTGAGCGCAGCAGGTGAATGGGCTCAGGTAAGAAAAACGGAGGGGCTGCGGGGGGGCCGTCATTGCCAGTTTTTTTTTCACCTTAATGCATAGGATGCATTAAGGTGAAAAAAAAGAACCTTTACAACCCCTTTAAGGACAAAATTAATGGCTACCTTGGTAAAAATAAGGTATGTAATGAAAATAATTATTTATATAAAAATGTAATTAGTATGTTAATAAGGGGGAAAAGCATAATATTACATAACATATTTAATGCAACTATTTTAAAACCTAAACTAAAAGATTCCCATGAAAAGTTAACCATTAATACTCAACTGAGCCATTACCAGCATTATCAGTCTTCGCTATGTTGCTCAAAGATCAGCATATGACATTTTGACCCCTTTCACACTGAGGCGGTGTGCTAGCAGCATCTTTGGAGCTGTAAAAGAGGCGGTGTGTATACCGCTCCTCCACCAATCCTGCCCATTGAAATTAATGGGCACCGTGGCTATACCGCTGGCAAAGTGGCGCTTTGCGGCGGTTTTAACCCTTTCTTGGCTGCTAGCGGGGGGGGGGGGTAAAAGTGCCCCACTAGCGGCCGAATAGAGCAGCGAAAATTGACAGTAAAGCACCGCTAAAAATAGCGCCGCTTTACCGCCGACACACCCACCGCCCCAGTGCAAAAGGGGCCTTTCTGGGAGTGTCGGATAATGGAATCCCCTGTTGCTTTCTGTGATTTCACCCTCTGAACCCCTTCCACACTGAGGCGCTATGCAGGCTTTCACACTGGAGCAGTGCACTGGCAGGACGCTAAAAAAATTCCTGCTAGCAGCATCTTTGGAGTGGTAAAGGAGCGGTGTGTATACCGCTCCTGCCCATTAAAATGAATGGGCACCGCGGCTATACCGCCGATAAAGCGCCGTTGCTGGTAGTTTTAACCCTTTTTCCACTAGCGGCCGTATAGCGACGCAAAATTGACGGTAAATCGCTGCTTAAAATAGCCCCAGTGTGAAAGAGCCTACAGGTTACAGGGACTGGTGGAAGTAGCCACACTGCAATGTGGGGGATAAGGCATCTAACTCAACCAACAGAAATCCAAATGATTATTTCTTCAATCCAGCAGAGTTCTTCATGGGGATACAGGGATCCTTTGTCTCCACCACGGCCATCATCTCTGGTTACATGTCATCTTTTATATGCTTCGAATGGTAAATATATCCCCACTACTTGTACTATGGGTGCCAGCATTTAGCTTGAATGTTAGTATCCTAACTAACCTTTATTTTTTACATCTTTCCAGAATACAAATCCCCCCGAAGAAGACCAATTTGTGGTCGAAACGCGTCGGGGTATTCATATGGAAGCTACTTTATCAATGGCACTATATACTATTCCATTGTATCATTTAATATTTATTTATTGTTGAGATAGGTCTCAAACTGTCTGCAACCTGAATGTATTTAATATTACAACTATCTGCATTACCTGTGATACAGAAACCTAGTAAAGATCTCTTTTATATATGTCCATGTCTTTGAATTTAATATACTTTACACAGTATGTCGCTTAAAAGACCTCGGGGGGGATTTCTCAATTTTTGTCTTTACAACATTTTGGGGTGTGCGGCCCTTGGACCCTCAATATATGCGTTTTTTCTTGTCTTTTATTTAAAATGTAAGTTTTTTTCCTGAAACTTCCCTTTTAAAATGAAGGTGCGTGTTATATGACGATAAATATGGTAATAAACCATACAAAAACACTACAAACTCCCTTTAAATTATAAATAAGTGACACCATGGGCATCAGGTGTGGGACACCACTTGTTCTTAGACTAAAGTGCAACTGCATCCTCCATACCCCCATCAGATCAGCCACTGCATATAGCCCATATGATGGTATGGATTCCTCAAAACATTAAATGTTGAGTATAGCGCTATACAAGTACGTGACAGAGAAAACAGCGGTAAATGCTGCATTAGGCTAGAGAGGAATTTGCAAATCATGTTGTAAATGTAGCTGTGTTTACTCATACACAAGGATTAAATCAAGGCTTCTGCAAC
This sequence comes from Rana temporaria, assembly GCF_905171775.1. Classification (NCBI taxonomy): domain Eukaryota; kingdom Metazoa; phylum Chordata; class Amphibia; order Anura; family Ranidae; genus Rana; species Rana temporaria. Next base: position 30,032,704 of record NC_053498.1, read on the forward strand.
ATAAAAAAATGTAATTAGCAGTGCTCATCAGAGCCAACAGACAGGGCCATTAATAAAGCATTGAACAGATTTCTGAAAGCAACAGTATGTTGCAGAAGATGAAAAAAAAAAACAACAGCAATGCACATTACACAGTTTAAGCAGTGTCACTAAATATTGGATAAAAAGCCTTAGCTTGTTTGTCACACTAGATAAATGGCCTTAGCTTATTTGTCACATGAAACATGCGTAAAGCGGAGGTTCACCCTAAAAACAATTTTCTAACATTACATTGTGCTCACTCTCGACATTGACTGTACGCTGATGTTTTGTTTTTTTCTGCCGTACATACCGTTGTATCGCTATTTTCCCCGCCGGCTTCCGGGAAGTGGATCTAAACCATGGGTCCTCAAACTACGGCCCTCCAGGTGTTCAGGAACTACAATTCCCATCATGCCTAGTCATGTCTGTGAATGTCAGAGTTTTGCAATGCCTCATGGGATGTGTAGTTCAGCAACAGCTGGAGGGCCGTAGTTTGAGGATCCCTGATCTAAACAAATGTACAACCAATCAGTGTCCCAGGAGTCAGTGATGTCACAGATGTTCTCCCTTATCAAGTACGACTAATCTAGGGTCTAACTGTGTGCAAAAGGGCTCTCACCCATCCCACGCCCCTGTAGACTCCTTGATCTCTCAAGCCATACTACTGAAACATATAAAATGTAGAACTGATGGGGACTACTAAATCACCAGTCAACAAACTCATCTTAAAGCGGAGGTTCACCCTAAAAACAATTTTCTAACATTACATTGTGCTCACTCTCGACCTTGACAGTACGCTGATGTTTTTTTTTTTTTTCTGCCGTACATACCGTTGTATCGCTATTTTCCCCACCAGCTTCCAGGTAGTGGCTCCCTCGGGAGTGGGCGTTCCTATGCACAGGCTTAGTGATTGACGGGATGACAAAAGCTTCCCCCGGAACATAAGGCGCGTCACGAGTTGCCGAAAGAAGCCGAACGTCGGTGCGCAGGCACCGTATATCGCCGACTCGCAGTTCGGCTTCTTTCGGCAACTCGTGACCGCATTATGCGCCGGGGGGAAGCTTTTGTCATCACGTCAATCACTTAGCCTGTGCATAGGAACGCCCACTCCCGAGGGAGCCACTACCCGGAAGCCACAGAGTGCCTTGACGCTTAGCCTGCAGCTTCCCAGAATTGACACTCTGTGAGAAAATCAGCCTGGGGATCCCATTTCCAGCACAGCTCCCAGTTTCTTTCCATCCACCTATCCTACAGAAGATATGATGACCGGTTAAGGTGCGACCCTGCCACGGATCGTTTATAACATCAGTCATTTTAAGCCTTTTGTGACTTTCGGTGTCATATGTCATCTTAAGTCAACATGCTCTGGTAAGCCTGCATTGCTTTCGGTGGTGGGATTATCACATATTGGAGAAGTCACTTAACTCATCTTTTCACTCATTCACTTGATTGACTTTTTGATGTATGCAAACTTTTCCATCTAGCAGCAGTCGATCATATCAGCTTTGTGTTTTGTTACAAATCAACAGGCGCAACAGTTCATGTTGCACCACGTGCCAGGGGCACATCACTTGTTCCTTGGGAAAAGGGACTTATATCTTATTGACGCACATTTAGGTAGATTCACAAAAAGTTAGGCAGTCTTATCAGTAGTTAAGCCGACCTAACTCCGAATCTACGCCGCCGTATGTTTAAGCGTATGCTCAGAGATACGCTTAAACAAAGCTAAGATAGGACGGCTTGCGCCGTTCTATCTTAGCTTGCAATTTTTCGGGTGGCCGCTAGGTGGCGCTTCCATTGCGGCCGGCGTAGATTATGTAAATGAGCTTGTACGCGATTCCCGAACGTACGCCAGCCCGCCGCAGTCGAATTACGTCGTTTCCGTAAGGCCTTAGGCGGCCTAAAGTTATTCCACCTATGAGGTGGAATAACAATGTTAAAGTATGGCCGCCGTTCCCTCCGCGAGGTTCGAATTTTTTAAGTCGTTTGCGTAAGTCGTCCGCGAATCGGGAGTTACGTCGTTTACGTCCACGTCAAAATCAATAGGCCCGTACGGCGTACTTAGCCGCAATGTGCACTGAGAAATGTAGGCGCCCGGCGCATGCGCAGTAGCAAAAAACATAAAAAAACGTGAGGTCAAGCCTCATTTCCATACAACACGCCCCCCTCCAACCAATTTGAATTAGGCGCCCTTATGCCCGCTCCGTTGAGGCTACGCCGCCGTAGATTAGCAGGTAAGTAGATTGAAAATCACTACTAGCCTAGCTAATTTACGGCGGTGTAGCCTAAACAGGCTAGGCTACGCCGCCCTAAAGATATTCCAATATACCTGAATCTACCTAATTGTATTCATAATTGTTATGTGTTTTATATTTTCACATTTTTTGGTATTTGATTTTCATCCTTGACAGTCATCTTAAGCGCTACACATTTATTTTCCTTTACTACCCGGAAGCCGGCTGGGAAAATAGCTAAACAACATTATGTACAGCAAAAAAAAAAAAAAAAAACAGCGTACTGTCAATGTCGAGAGTGAGCACAATGTAATGTTAGAAAATTGTTTTTAGGGTGAACCTCCGCTTTAAGATAAGTTTGTTGACTGGTGATTTAGTAGTCCCCATCAGTTCTACATTTTATATGTTTCAGTAGTATGGCTTGAGAGATCAAGGAGTCTACAAGGGCGTTGGATGGGTGAGAGCCCTTTTGCTCACAGTTAGACCCTAAATTAGTCGTACTTAATAAGGGCGAACATCCGTGACATCACTGACTCCTGGGACACTGATTGGTTGTACATTTGTTTAGATCAAAATACCAGTGTTCCAATTGCAGTAGTTGTATTCAACTATTGGCAACACAAACAGTTTTCTGCTTACTCCACAGTCACTCACTGTAGGTCTTTACTCAATGAACTCCCAGTCTTTCCCTAGACTTCGGATCCAATAGCCACTGGATCCCATGAACTTTTCCACTTTAGTGCTCAGAAACTTTATCAAGCGCCACCCCTGCTTCCCTGCTGGGTCCCTGGCTTGGCACCCACTGATGCTTCGCAACTGTCATCTCTGCTGTCTCGCTGGGTCCCTGGCTTAGCACTCACTGAAGTTTTCCCACTTCTTTATTGTCCTTGGCTGACAAGAAGACTGCTCTGGTACTGGCTTCAGCTTACTAACAGAGGTCTCCCATAACAAGGTGGTTGGTCCCTTAGTGGAGACAGCTTACCCTTCTACCTCTGGCCACAGCTGGTTCCACGTTTGATGGAACCACTACTTCTGGTTGGACTGCAAGCCAGTAGTCCCAACCCTACGCTGCTCTCCGGCTCCTGAAAAAGCCCTCAGGCAGCCTAGCAGCTAAACATCCTGGGATAGGCCTCAGGCTTCCGGCCTAGCAGCTCAGGGCAGCACATCACACCTCCACCCAGACACCCCTCCGGGTGGCACAGAACCCTACTCACCTGACTCCACCCAAATAAATAGGCTCTCCCAGCAGGCCAAGGAACCAAAGAACATTCCTGCACTTTGGCTGAGACACCTCATGCATTCACATCCAAGGTTGCAAAGCCCCTGTATTATCTAATGCCACTAGTATAGTGCCACCCAGTGACAGAAGAGAATAGGTGCAACAAGTCCAGATTTAGAAAGGAATCAGTTGATTTCCTTACAATTAGCCAAAGCAACGATCGCCTGGCAACTAAATTTGATAGAAACCCTGCCTACAAATCAGGGTGCTACACATGAATGAAATTTAAAAGACTGAATAACTTTTAGTGAATCCTTTTGATAAGCATGATGAAGTCCTCTCCTACATCAGAGTCCCCCTTTACATAAGGGTCCCCATCAGAGCCCCCCTTACATCAGAATCCACATCGAAGCACCCACTTACATCAGGGTCTCCATCACAGTCTTTCCGTGCATCACAGTCCCCCCTTACATCAGGATAGGTAGTGAATTAGCTGTATCTGGGATAATTTTTTGTGGGCATGGTACCGTTGTGTTAATTTCCTCACAAAGTTCTGGAGGTCCACAAAGAGATCAAACATATTTGGTTTGGAGGTTGGACAGAAATGCAGGCCCTTTTTTAGAATATATTCCTAATTTTGGCTTAGTATATGTGATGACAAGAGGGCCGCCATAAGGGGGGTACAGGCATTATACCTGTAAGGGGTCTGATGTACCCCAGGGACCTGGCTGGCCCCCCTCACGTTTTTTTTTTGCATTACACCTGTAAGGGGCCCAATGGTCCCCCCAGAGCCCCTTACAGGCCCGGCCGGCCCCCCTCGCATTTTTTTTTGCATTACACCTGTAAGGAGCCTGGTGGTCCACAGGGCCCCCCTCCCCCGCTTATTATCTTGCTTTAGGAAAGAAGACATTACACTTGTTCCTTTTTCTTTTTCACCCCCCCCCCGGTTCTCTGCTCTAGGGGGGCCTGCTTAAAGCTGTGTAAGGGGCCCCAAAATTTGCAAAAGGCTGCCCTGTAAATATCTTTACTGATTCTTTTTGGGGGCTGAGGCCCATTCTTTTTTCTTCACACTCCTCCTCTGCATTCCCGTTTCCACTTTTTGGATGTGGCTGTTTTGTTCAGAGCCCCCACCTGTCACAGTCCCCCCTTCCATTAAGGTCCCTAGCTCTTACCACTGAAAGTTTTACAGAGCAGCTGTAGCAGCAGGGCATAAGCACAGGTCTGGAGAGAGGAAATTCTGCCCTTCTGCGAATGCTGGGGCAAGCATGTCATTGGTTGCTAAGATGCAGGCAGGGAGAAGCAGTGACCATAGGCATCCTCTGCTGACCTGACCTAAACTGTGCACATTGAGGATACACCACTGACCCTAGCTCCAGGCCAGATAAAGTCTAAGGCCTCGTACACACGAGGGAACATGTCCGATGAAACCGGTCCACGGACCGTTTTCATCGGACATGTCCGCTCGGAGATTTCGGTTTGATGGTTGTACACACCATCAAAGCGAAATCCGCGCGGACAGGATATGCGGTGACGTGGCAGCGCCGTCGCCGTGACGATGACGCGGCGACGTGCGCGACCCTGGAGGGTCAATGCTTCCACGCATGCGTCAAATCACTTCGACGCATGCGAGGGCTTTCGGCCGAGCGGACATGTCCGGTGAGTCGTACAAACGACCGAACATGTCCGACGGACAGGCTTCCAGCGGACATGTTTCTTACCATGCTAAGAAACATTTGTCCGCTGGAAACCTGTTCGATCCCCTGGAAAATTGTCCGGTCGGCCGTACACACGACCGAACATGTCCGGGGAAACTGGTCCGACGGACCAGTTTCAGCAGACATGTTCGGTCGTGTGTACGAGGCCTAATAGGAGCCAGAGGAGGCCCGCAGGCAATAGTTTGGAGACCCCAAGCCTAGTCCATGCCTAGTATCCAAGTCAGGGGAAATCTCTCCTAAAATGGAGCCCCATTTAGCAGAGGTTCGAATCCTTACCCAAAACAGAAAAAAAGTATTAGCTGGAAATACACCTAATGCTAAAATGCTGAAACTATAACTTGACAAAAACCAAATGTGTGCTCCCAGTATTAATTATTTACATGAGCTATCCATGACCACCACTGTACACATCTTCACCGCGCTTTGCATCCTCCATTAGACCCAAATTAAGTGTCTCTAAATGTTCTGTAATAGGTATCTGCCACAACCTGATTCTAGTTTACAGCACATTCAATCACAGCAATAGATTGGAGATCAAGGTGAGGAAAGATAAATGGGCATTTCACTTCTCTAACACGGAGAGCCTCTAGCTAGTCAATCCTGGACCTGGGATAGACATATATGATACTTAATGCACTATAGATGTCACGTTAGACAGATGTAGGTCATATGTTCTCTTAATTGCTTTCCCCTTCACGAAAGCCTCTCTGTTTATTAACATCTACTTAGTAGGAAACCTGTGTGTCCTGCAGGCCCGGTACCTCAGGATCAATGAACTGCCCAAAGATTATTTGAAAGCTGTGTTCAGCCACAAAATATGGAAAAAAGGCATTTTATTCAGCTCAGGGCATCAAGTAATGTTATTCAGCTCAGGGCCAAATACAAAATTCCTTAAGCCTCATACACACGATCACACGATCGGACTTCCAACTGACTTCCATGGATTTTGCTCCGAAGGGTGTTGTCTGTGAACTTGGTATGCATACACGCGGCAGGACTTTTTCAGCCAACAAACAAGAATGTAATGACGCAATACATGTTTTTTCTGCTCTTTACTGCCACCCTTTGGGCAACTTCTGCTATTGTTGTCTAATCTTTAGCATTGGTTCTGAGCATGCGTGTTTGGAATTTGGACTTTAGTCCGATGGACTTGTGTACTTGTCTGTTCTCACAGAGAACATTTGCCCAATGAAAACGTTTGTCCGATGGAGCCTACACACGGTCGGATTGTCAGCTAAAACAGGTCCGTCGGACATTTGTTGTCAAAAAGTCCAAAAGTCCAAAAAGTCCTATCAGTGCAGCCTCATTAGTGCCCACCAGGGCACTAATGAGGCTGCACTGATAGGTGGCACCAATGGACACCGATAGGTGGCACTGAAGGGCAGCACTGATAGGTGGCACTTATAAGCAGCACTCGCAGCACCCATAATGTGGCACTGATGGGCACTGGTAGGTGGCACTGATGGGTACTGGTAGGTGGCACTTTCATTTAGCAGCAGTGGCTGTCAGTGTGTGGGACCGATGTCCTGTTTACACAAGCCGGTCAGCGTGAGGAAAAAATACAAACATTTACCAGTTTCTGTTCACATCATGTGATCAGCTGTCATTGGCTGACAGCTGATCAAGTGGTAAAGAGCCGGTGATCTGCCAATGTGGTTCTGGCTATCCAGATGGTTCCTGTAAGGACTGCGCAGGCGCAATCCTTGCCGACGGAAATCTCTGAACCTCGGCAGGCATCCAGGGCGACATGGAATTTGAGGAAAATGGCCAGTCGGCCTCACATCCTCGCTTCGCTCAGACAGCTCGCTCCGTTTGCTCGGCCTCCTGGCTCTTTTTTTAGCATCCTCCAATCCACAGGGATGTTAAGGAATGAGCCTGGATGCCGGCTGTCGGCAAGGATTGCGCCTGCGCAGTCCTTACAGGAACCATCTGGATAGGGGAACCATAACGACAAGTCACCGGGACTGGCCTCTTGCTCCAATCTGTGTTCAACCAAGTCCCAAGGACTCAGTGATCACAGAGCGCACTGCGCGCCCCAAATGGTTAATACCGCTTTAAGCCAAGGAAAACTTGCCTGGAAAAGTAAGCAGCCTATTTGTTTTTAGTAAATCATACCCATTGTGATCAAATATGCATCGCCAACTGTTTCACATTTCTTTGGGACAGTGTTATGAAGAAAAACAAAAACAAACGGTAACATTAACCAATACCAGGCTTTAGCCAATAAACCTTTTTTACATGGAATATAAAGACTGCAGGAGGTATGCACATAGCTGAAAACATAAGCCATATAAGTGAGGTACTAAAACATAAATACATAAAATTGCAAAGTTGTTTTTGGCATAATGTGCATGTTGTTAGTGTTTAAAACTACAACAAAGCATATTCTAACAAAGAAAAACTAAAGAAGAAAATAAACACATCTTCCCACTGGGAAAATAGAAAAACAACGTGTTTATAAGAAAGCTACAATGCTTTTATTGAAACTGTTGTATGTTTTTTTTTTTATAGTATTTTAATTTACTATGAATTTAATTGCATATATCCATAATCTTTTTTTTAAAAAACAAACAAAAATGTAATCAATGACAAAGGATTCCAAATGCTTTACAGACCCTTTTTGGCTGAACCACTTGAAGACTAGGCCTGGCACTTTTTGTTTACAGGTTTAGATCCTAATTTTTATTTTATTTTTGCTGGAAAATTACATATAAATTACATATAACCCCCAAACATTATATATGTTTATTTAGAGACCCTAGGGAATAAAACAGCAATTGTTGCAATGTTTTATGTCATATGGTATTTATGCAGCAATTTTCAAACACAAGTATATACAAATTAATGAATTAAAAGAAAACAAAAGAAATATATACCCTAAAATATGAAAGACAATGTTGTAAATAGATAGCCAACATGCCACACTTTAAAATTGTGCATGCTCGTGGAATGGCAACAAACTATGATCTCCTTAGGCGACTTATTTAAACATTTTTACAGGTTACCTGTTTAGAGTTACAGAGGAAGTCTAGTGCTAGAATTATTGCTCTCGCTCTCACATTCGCAGCGATACTTCACATGGGTGGTGCAAACACAGTTTACATGTGTGTGCGTGACTTATATACGCGCATGGAGGGATGCGTGGAGCTTTACCTTTTCTTTTCTTATTTATACATTTTTACTGTGTCTCTTTAATTGTTTTTTTTTAACACATTTATCCCTATTACAAGGAATGTAAACATCCCTTATTATAGAAATAAGGGTGACAGGTCCTCTTTATGGAGAGATCTGGGGTCAAAAAGACCTAAAATCTCTCCTTTACCTTTAAGGCCTTGTACAGACGAGCGAACATGTCCGATGAAAACGGTCCGTGGACCGTTTTCATTGGACATGTCCGCTCGGAGGTTGTGGTCTGATGTGTGTACACACCATTAGACCAAAATCCCTGCGGACAGAGAACGTGGTGACGTAGACGACACCGACGTTCTCTATCGCGCGAGTTCAATGCTTCCACGCATGCGTCGAATCAATTCGACGCATGCGTGGGATTTCGGTCCGCTGGTTAGACGTACTAACCAGCGGACATATCCGACGGACAGGTTTCCAGCAGACATGTTTCTTAGCATGCTAAGAAACTTTTGTCCGCTGGAAACCTGTCCGCTAGGCCGTAAAATTGTCCGGTCGGCCCTACACACGACCGAACATGTCCGCGGAAACTGGTCAGCGGACATGTTCGGTCGTGTGTACGAGGCCTGAAAGAAAAAGATCAAACAAAATGTTGATATTTTGTTGTTTACTTCCGCCCTAGGCTGGAATTGACATCATGGTGGCACTCTGGTCCTCCAAGGCCATAGAGGAGATCACAGACGATCTGGTTTCTCTTTTGTGACCAATAATCCATATTGTATCGTTTCTCAGGCACGCCGGAAAAAATGGTGAGCCCGAGTAATTCTGGCAAGTGTCGGGGACCCTGTGCACAGCAGATGACCCCCTGTGGTTACTAAGAAGCAAGGCAGCCATTGTGCACGAGACCCAAAAGACAGCAGTCACCGCTGTAGTAGAGGTGACTACTACAGTGATTTGCAGTTTCCACAATGTACCTATGCAATAAAATCCATACCTGGAATTAAGCCTTATGCCGCGTACACACAATATTTTTGTTGGCTTGTAAAAAACAAAGTTTTTCAGCCTCTAGAAAAAACTAAGTTTTTTCCAACTTTATCAACAAAACTACGTTGCCCACACACGATCGTTAAAAAAAAACCACACCAAAGTGCTCAGTGACTCCACACCCATAAGAATTGCGCTTACCAATGCGATATGCCTTGCATTCTCTTGGTAAGCGCAATTCTTATGGGTGTGGAGTCACTGAGCACTTTGGTGTGGTGAAAGGTCTCATATTAAGAAGATTTTTTGAAGATTTGTTTTCCTTTGGACACTTTAATTGTTTTCACCTGGAATATTATCACCTTGGATTTTCTATGTGGACGCTTTTTCACATATATATTTATACAATTTCTTCCCTTTATTTATATATTCCTGCATGTCGTTTTTTCGACATGCTGAAAAATTTCTGCATTCCAGATGTGTTTCCAGATGTGCTCTTTTTGATGCATTTCAGTGTGTTTTTCCCCCATCTCAGTTAAGGACAATTGAAAACATGTGCATTCCGTTCATTTTGCCATGTTCCAAATGAGTTCCATACAGAAAATATGCAACATGTTCTATTTTTGTTAACTGCACTATAACACACTGCACTGGTGTGAACTAAGGCCGTTGGAATTCATGTTAAAAACGGTCCATGCATTTTAAATTGATAAAAATAATAAAAATGCACTGGACTGCATCTGGTGTGAACCAGCCTTAAGGCTGGATTCACACCTATGCATTTTTAGTGCAAATCTGCAAAATGCACTAAAACTGCATAGGTGTGAATACAGCCTTAGTGCTAAAAGTGTACCTACACTTTGAAACGAAATAATATTGATTCCAAACTATTAAGGCTTCCTATATACTTAGTAATAATGGCGATTAAACTCCCTGTAGACTCAGTGGTATGAACACTTGTTCAAAGGTGGTTGTTAAAAAGAAAAAAGCCCATTTAAAACAGTATATTTCAGATACTTACAGCTCTCCTGATTGGTTTCTCTCTCCCTCGGTAGTGGAAATGACTAATCAGACAGTGTGTTGTCCACTATTATGCTTGGCTTCTCCCGTGGTGGGGAAGATTTTGTCACAAAACTGGTGAGAGCCTTTTCCTGCAACAATGAAAAACAACGTCACGTACCTGTATGTATTATGTATTTTAAATTAAATAAACACCAAACTAAACTGCATGCTGGATTATGGAAAGAGGTCTTTAATGGATTGAGAGCCAGCAGCCACAAAAAGTATTGACTGGTGGCTCTTAAATTGGGGACATTTATGAACGTATACTTGTGCCAGACTCCAGTTTTTTAAAAGTTAGTGTACTATTCAATATTTATCTCCGCCCCCTCCTCGAAATCATCAGCAACCAGAATTTACTCTACCATTCCTACACAGATGACACCCAACTCTACTTTCGTATCAGCAAAAAAAAGGGGTTATAACCCTCTCTTGCTCTATCCAAAATGAAAACAAAGTTTTGACTATAGTTCTACTTTTCAAGTGAATTTTAAAGTGCAATTGCCCTTGCCTTTTACAAATTATCCCCATAATGTCCATATTGGAGGTTGTGAAGGGTAAAGGCCAAGTCAGAAAATGAAAGAGGTATTTCGGTTTTGTTCAATTCATAAATCAATGCTTACTGATAAAGCTATTACACGTCATGAGGTATGCAATACTATGTTTACCAATGAAAAGGTTCTATAGCAGCCTTTCTCAACTAGGCTTCCATGGAACCTTAGGGTTTCTTCTATGATTACAAATGGTTTTGGAATTGATTTCTACACTCACCACCATTGCAGAGGGGTTGGGGCTCAGTTTTCTATTGACAACCAATGCAATGTTAGAGTATACCACTCTTCCTGAAATAATTTAATTTCAAAACCATTGCCAAACATTGTTTTGCTGTATAGAGCAGTATGGAATGAAAAAAATAAATAAAAATCATCTGTTCTGGGTATCAAATATTGTAGATAATCCACAGTCTTCGTGTTCTGTTTAAAACTTTCGACAATTTACCAGTTATGATATTGTACTATGAGTAGCAAAACAATTTTAAACAGGGGTTCTCTGAAACTTGAATATTATTTTAGGGATCCTCCAGTGTAAAAAAGTGGAGAATGTGTGGTCTACAGACTTTATAAGTAGTAAATCACGTATCTTGGAAAATAAAATTGAATCTGTGACCATTTACCTCAACCAGCTGATGCCAGTGTTCAATGGGCTTTCTAGGGTTTGCCAGCATCTCGTTCCAGTGGTCTCTGCCAGGCGTGTCTGCGTCGCTGCCCACCCGGGACATCCCAATGACTTCATTATGACCTATACTGTAAAAACACATACAAATTATACCCCTTCCCATCAGTGAAACAAGTGTAGACATTCAACATTTTCTGTGAACCTCAAATTCTTTGCATTTTAATTTTCAATAGGTTCTCCAGCCTTACAGCAAATCTTGCACAATTGCATGGGCTCATGTCCTGTACTGAAATAGCTTACTCTGATTTCACTAAATACTGTAGGATTCTCATAGCGTACATTAGAAGCTGCAGCAAGTCAGAGAGACCCTGCCTGATTTCCTGGCTGGAGGACATCCAGCACCTTCTAGCGCTTTCACCAACCTTACTATCCCTGGCACACCCTTTATATTAAATGCTCTTTAATCAGTATAGAGGCTCAGTTTCACATGTGAGTGTTACCTAGGGCAGTCTGCATGCAAAGGCAGTCTGTCTAGTTTTGCCCACTTCTCAAAATTGACACCCAACAATGTAGGCATTCTGTTATATGCATACCTCCCAGAGGGGCAGCCCACTGTTTACATTGGGGCTGAAGGCTCTTTAGATAAGTACTGAGTCCCAGCAGCCATGACCTGTCATTGCACAGAGACCCATTTATGACATCACTATAATAAGGTACCGTATTTGCCGGCGTATAAGACGACTGGGCGTATAAGACGACCCCCTAATTTTCCAGGAAAAATTTTGGTTTTGGGATATACTCGCCATATAAGACTACCCCCTTCCTACTAGTCTTTCTGGAAGCTGAGGGGTAGCCAGAACCGCTGACAGAAACAGGCTTTTTTCAAATGTCACTGTGCCATTACATTACATGCCTCACTGTGCCATTACATTACATGCCCCCACTGTGCCATCACTTGCCCCCACTGTGCCATCACTTGCCTCCACTGTGCCATCATTTGCCCTCGCTGTGCCATCACTTGCCCCCACTGTGCCATCACTTTCCCCCCACTATGCCATCACTTTCCCCCACGGTGACAGTCAACGTCTGCTGCGAGCGTCCATGATTTGAAAGCCGCGCCTTCTCCTCAGACTGTCCTGTGATAGGCGGAACACAAATTTTCCCAGCAGCGCCTCTGTTCTGTGTTCCGCCTATCACGGACGTCATCTCGTCTGAGGATGAGAAGGCATCTGTGATAGGAGGAACACAGAACAGAGGCGCTGCTGGGAAGATTTGTGTTCCACTTATCACAGGACACTCTGAGGAGAAGGAGCGGCTTTTAAATCATGGACGCTCGCAGCAGACGGAGACTGTCACCGGCGTACAAGACGACCCCCGACTTTGGATGCATTTTTTTGCATCCAAAAAGTCGTCTTATACGCCGGAAAATACGGTATATAATGAAAATAGATAGACTTTATTTAAAAATGTAATTTCCAACTTGATGTGGAATACAATTGGGGTAGAGAACACAATGAACCAGCAGAGCAGTTCTTGACATTAGGTGGTTCTGTGGGTAAATGAGAGCGTTGACCTCTCTTCTAGGATATGGGCTACCCTACTGGTACAACAGAGCTGTCGCTTTATCTGAAAAGATACTTGATTAGGGAGAGAGGAGTTCCCGGCGTCTACAATAAGGAAACTCTTGATGAAGAATATAATCGTCTATTGGAAATAAAACATGTACGGATCGAGCTAATCCATTCCATGGAAATTACCTCCCCCTTCTTTTGGGCTAACATAAAAACATAGACAATGCATAATCAGTATTTGTTATATACAGTAGGTGGTATGCTAGAACTGAACAAAATATATATAGAGCAGAACAAATGTATATTTATAAGTACAAGGTACAATAAAATCATATAGACTAGGATAAAATGAACAAAGCATGTTCATGTCAATATGTGTAAAAACACAAAAATACAAATGAATATAGATGATAATAAACTATAATAACCTATGTGTACATAAAAGAATAAATAAATTCATAAATATTACAATTCATAAATATAAACGGTATGCAGAGAAATGAATAAAGGCAATCAATATGAAAAATAAAATGATCAATAATCACGCGTTGGCTCTTCATCAAGAGTTTCCAAATTCTGGACACCGGGCGCTGCCCTCTCCCTACTCATGTATCTATTCAGATAAAGAGACAGCTCTGTTGTACCAGTAATGCCACGTACACACAATTGGTTAAACCGAGAATGGTCTGATGGACTGTTTTCCTCGGTCAAAACCGATTGTGTGTGGGCGCCATCAGTTAGTTAACCATCGGTTAAAAAAAAAGGCACATTTTTTAAAATTAACCAATGTATTCCTAACCGATAGGTTAAAAATCCATGCATGCCCAGAATCAAGTCGACGCATGCTTGGAAGCATTGAACTTCCTTTTTTTCAGCACATCGTTGTGTTTTACGTCACCGCGTTCTGACACGATCAGTCTGTTCTCATCGGATGGACTGATCGTGTGTACACGGCATTAGGTAGCAGCCCATATCTCTGAAAGAGAGATCAACACTCTCATTAACCTGCGGAAGCAGCTAATATCAATACTAATTATCTAGATGAGGAGGAAAGGAAGGATCCAGAGACCACAACATATAAGCATAGTAAACTTCAGCTTTAGGGTTTTACTACCTCCTAAATTATGATAGTGTCATCCAGATCAATTCAATATCAGCTGTCATATTTCTATTGGTGGAACTGTAGCAAAAGTTTGTTAGGTTCATGCAAGTAAAAGAATGCAATCATTGGTTCAGGTTGCCCTATTATAATTTATTTTTGACTGATGGGCTTTTTTTGGCCCAAATAACAAACCGTCATTGGGGATGTCTGCCATGCACCTACAGGAAACCATATACCGCAGTCCTTACTAAAGCAATTCCATGCAGAGCTGTATTTATCAGATTTATAGACATACAGAAATTAAGTTATTACTAAAAAACAGTGTTTTCTCTTTTATTTTGTGTTTATTGACCACCTTCAGACACGTTTAGATGAATGCAGCTTAAGGGGTTGTAAAGGTTCGAATATAAAAAAAAAAACATGTCATACTTACCTTTACTGTGCAGTTCGTTTTGCACAGAGTGGCCCCTATCATCCTCTTCTGGGGTCCCATGACGGCTCTCGTGGCTCCTCCCTGCAAGAGCTAACCCCCTCTGAGAATCTCTCTCCAGAGGGGGTAAGCTTGCAGGCGTGCTCCCGCGTCCATAGCCGCCAAGCGGCCAGGTCATTGGATTTGATTGGCAGCAGGGGGAGCCAATGGCTGCGCTGCTATCAATCTAGCCAACGAAGAGCTGACAAGAGCTGGGGGAAAGCAACACAGGATCGCGCTCAGGTAAGTAAAATGGGGGCTCAGGGGGACCGGTGACTGCAAGGTGTTTTTTCACCTTAATGCATAGGAAAAAAACACAAAGGTTTACAACCACAACCACAAAATGAGTTACCAGAAAGAATAACCCAAGCAATCGACATATATCTGTACAGGTTATTGATGAGAAGACTTGTGCTACCTACAGGTAAATAAACCAAAGGGCTTATGGGCACTCCTGGTGCATTCTGATTTTAATATTTCTTAGCCATCATGCAATATGATTGGTGATAAGAGATGTAGCTATAGCTTAGGGCTCCCAATGACAAGGGCGCTACTATAAATTTAGGGGGCGTTTAAGTCATAGTTGGGCTCAGAAGCTGTTAATTCTATGTAAATTTGCCTCTGTTCTGGCTGTGGTTGTGCTGGGTAGAAGTTTTCCCTTGTTGCCTGTAGGAGGCGTTACCACTTCAGGCCCATGTTGGAACTCGGGCGAACCATGGTGTGTCGAGTGACCCTTCTCGGCAGCAGCCCAGTGGGAGTGGTGCCCCGCTGTGCATGCTGGGAAGGAATACTTAAGGGGCAGATGACGTTTTTCGGGGTCCCTCGCCTTGTGGCACTCTTGGTGCTAGGTGAATGCGCACGATTCCAGCCCGGGACCATGTTGGTCCGAGGCTGTATTCCTATCAGGTAGGCCCAGCTATGCTGGCTGGGGTCTATGGTTCTACAAAGGATCCTTAGCTGTCCATCCAAGCAGGGGAAGCTTCTTAGCAAAGGAAACTGGGAGAGGACCTGCCCTGGAGGAGACAAGCAAGGCAAGCTGTCTCCGGATAGGCCTGGTGACCTTGTTAAGGAAAGGGATCCACTATGCAATGTGTCTTACAGTCCGCCGGATTGGCTTAAAGGCTCTTTTGCTGTAAGGCAGGAAGTTTGGGACTGAAATCCTATGGCAGAGGATTCCTGACTATCCATCCTGTGTTCTGTTTCTATACTGTCCGTGCATCATTCCGGCTGCTAGGCCATGTGAGAGAGGTCTATCCGGGTGAGCAATACCCACTCAGGATTGAGTGGTGAATACTGCAACTTTGAATACTTCTTGTGCATTCTGTACCACGTACCTGAACCTGAACCTTCTCTACTCTCTCTTCTATACTCTCCACTTCCTTCACAAGTTTTATGCAGCAAAAATAAAACCTACGGTTGAAGGTTTTACATCTTGTGTGGACATTCCTACAAACTATCTCCCCTGGACAACGAACTTAGAGGTAATGTGCAAAACCCAAAATCTAAACCAGCAGCTCCTACGGAGGTAGTTCTACATAGCATTTTATGAAATAATGATACCAAACGTATACACAGATCAGCCATAACCCCGTAATAATGAGTAGGTTCTCCATTTTGCTGTCAAAACAGTCCTTACCCATCAAGGTAAGGAATTCCAAAATGTAATCCACATGAATGGAAAGACCCAAAGCTTCCCAGGAGATTATTGCCTCTGCCGACTTGCCTTCTTCCCATGATGTATCCTGGTGGAATCTCTTCCCCAGGTACAGTAAGTGACGCACAGGCATCCGATCATCAACATGATGTAAAAGAAAATGGGATTCGTCAGACCAGGCAAATTTGTTCCATTGCTCCATGGTCCAGTTCTAAAGCTGATGTGTCTGATGTAGGCGCTTTTGGCTCTGGACATGGGTCAGCATGGGTACCCTGACAGGTCTTGGAGATTACTACACTATAATTTTTTTCTGTCCACCCCATTACTAGAATTATCCCTGTCATTTCTATATCTCTATGACTTGTGTAGAGTATACACCAACAGTCCTGTATACGGCTGGCTGTTAGTGAGCAATCAGGCTACTGGCTTAGTAAATCCTTTCTTACATAGGGTTACAAAATATAATAAAATATAATACTTTGTAAACTGGCAATCTGTATCCCTGCTCGCACGCAGTATGAGCACCCCACGCCTGCACGTGAGAAATCATACTGTGAGATGATCAGATATCTTATCAAACATCCACCCACCAACCCTGGTCAGAGGCAATGTTGCTGCCGCAGGCGACTATGTGATGCCTTGGAAAATGTACACTTCCCAAAAACTATGTGTTGTGAATTTTGGACCTTCAGGAGTCTATGATCAATCTGTTCTCACTGAGCTCAATATTCAGGATTGCTTTTGAGGCTTCCTTCTGTGAATGTCAGCTTCTGATCTATATGTTCAGGCAGCATTGTCTGTTTTCATTATCCGGGATACAGCTGAGCTTTGGCGAACTCTCCCCATAGGATTCTGCGGTATCCAAACAGAATATTTGTGTTGTATCCCCAGGTGATAAAATAAATACATCGGCTTGTATACATACAGTATATGGAACATAAAATATGGAAGGAAGCTGAAAAAATTACATAAACTAGTACACTTCTTGAATTGATCAATCTTACCTAGCCAATTTGAAGGATTTAAGGTTGGGCTTAAAGTGGAATTAAAAGTAATACTAAAGGTTTTTTGTTTTTCAACAAAAAAGAGGTAATACTTACCTGCTCTGTGCAACAATATCACACAGAAAGGTTGCTTTCCTCCTCTCCTGGCAGACCCCACTAACACTGTTAGCTTCTCACCCTTCCGGATGCCTCCTTAGCACCCAGTTTGCACTGTAAGCGCTGGAAAAGGGTCACCTACAAAACTTAGCCAGTCATGCCTGATTCTAATGAGCCATAATTTGTTCTTAATTCTAAAAACATTTGAAATGCTTACCAATCATAATCCATTACAGCAATGGTGAGGCTCACATGGTCCATATTTTCATTAGGAATGTCAAACACTAGGGCCTCATTATAAGTTGGGTTTAGCGTGTTTTTCTTTATGGAGGTCTTCCGCTTTTTTAGTCTCCGGCCCTCGCAGATTAGAGAAACTTTCACATATGGATCTTAGAGAAGAGAAAAAGAAATAGATTAATGTATATTCAGATATATTGTTGAAGAGTATTACTTTCCAAAACCAATCAATTATTTAGCAGAGCTGAGCTACGAGATGGAATGGGGATAAATATCCCTTCTTGATCTGTCAGCGACTTATCCCAGCACAAATTCTGTAGGTCATTAAATATTAAATATGAAAGTAAAAGTCATCTACTGTACATTATAGGTCCCTTTCTGCTTTACTGTTTAATGACAATGTAGATGTCCAGCTTACACCATACAAATCGATAAAAAAACAGCTCATCTCCCAAACTTTCTTATATGAGAAACCGCTTTTAAAATATTTAAAACCACCCAGTAAGAAATTTGTATCATGTTTATATCTATTATTCTGGGATTTTATCAACTTTAACAATTTATAATATTCCCTATTTATTTTACAATACCATGGCAATAATTTTTCAATGCATTAGCGCAGCCTTTCTCAAACTTTCTACCCTCGAGCAATCCTTGAAATAATTTTCAGGTCTTGGGGTACCCCCGGTAAAACCAATTAATTGAGGGTCAGTGAGAATAATGCCCCCTTACAGTGATAGTCAGAATCCCACTTTTACAGACATCTAAAAGATCATTAGTATCATGCTGCTGGCTCTGCCAAGTGGCGTTGTCCCCTAACTATGCAAGTACCATCAAATGGGAGATCAATCAGCCACAGCTCAAGGAACCCTTAGTAAATTCTAGAGCAGTGGTAGGCAATCTCGGCCCTCCAGCTGTGGTAAAACAAATCCCATCATACCTCTGCCTGTAGGAGTCGTGCCTGTGATTGTCATGGGACCATAGGCGTGCACACAGGGTGTGCTGGGTGTGCCCAGGCACACCCTAATCACCCTGTGCAGCACAAATTCCCCCTACTGCCCTAGCTTTCCACCGCTCCCCTCTGCAGCACTTCTGGCTTCTCTCCTCTCCTACCAGCTGCGCACACCTATGCATGGGACTTGTAGTTTCAAAACAGCTGGAAGGCCGAGGTTGCCTACCCCTGCCAGAGCCCTCATTGAGAATAACTGCATTAGAGCAAGTAAGTTACTGGAACACACCAATAATCTCCAGAATGCTTTAATCAGGGATCACATCATAGTTACAATAGCGACATTTCAGCATTTCGGATGACCCCTTCATCAGGCATGTGACAAGCACTATGCTTGAGAAAGGGGTCCTGTGAGTCTCTGAATTTTCGCTATTGTAGCTATGATGTGATTACTGAATAAGGCTAGGGACCCATTTTGGAGATCTTTGGTGTGGCGGTGAAATACTTCTTGCTTTGTCTATGGTTTCCAGCTAGTGATTGCTACAGAACCCATTTAAATTTACAGGCACTTTCAGGAGTGTGTTCCTTGTGAACATTCTGCTTTACTGCATTAGAGGTTTCCTTTCAGACTATCTCTCTCTCATTTAAATCTGTATAGAGCCATATAGAGCAAAGGGAGGGAGGGTCATTCATTCCTTTGACTCATTCAGCTCTGTGCACTTTGAGCTTCCCCTATTAGCTTTTTAGACATATTTTTTTCAGGAACATGGTGAGTTATAAGTATGAATAATATGAAAACCTGCATAATTTAGGATTACTTGTACCTTTTAAGATGTTCAAGAAGAGAATCAATAGACAGAGCAGTAAACTCCTTTAAGGACTCAATCACACTTGCTTTGGCCTCCGCAGAGCTATCCAAACTCCCATTTGAGAGGTGATGAGGAGGCACTGTATCTCCTCAAAACCTGCTTTAAGCCCTTGAGTCCCACACTAGCACACTGCAACTGCTTGCATTGCATGTGGTTGCAGGGCGCTTGCAGAGGAGCTCTATTTACATGAATTGACATGGTATACAATTCCTGCTGCAGCAAAGAGAGAATCGTGGGCCAGATTCACGTAGAAGTGCAGCGGCGTAACGTATCGTAGATACATTACACCGCAGCAAGTTTTCATCGCAAGTGCCTGATTCACAAAGCACTTGCAATGAAAACCTACGCTGGCGGCCTCCGGCGTAAGTCCGCGTAATTCAAATGGGCGTGTGCCATTTAAATTAGGCGCGCTCCCGCGCCGGACCTACTGCGCATGCTCCGTTTCGAAATTCCCGCCGTGCTTTGCGCGAAGTGACGTAGTTTTTTCGAACGGCGACGTGCGTAGTGTACTTCCGTATTCCCGGACGTCTTACGCAAGAAAAAAAATTTTTTAATTTCGACGCGGAAACGACGGCCATACTTTAACATGGGCTGTCTAAAGTTAGGGCACCAAAAACAACGACTAACTTTGCGACGGGAAACTAGACTAGCAGTGACGTAGCGAACGCGAAAAAACGCCGTAACTCCTAGTTTGCATACCCGACGCTGGTTTACGACGTGAACTCCCCCCAGCGGCGGCCACGGTACTGCATCCTAAGATCCGACAGTGTAAAACAATTACACCTGTCGGATCTTAGGGCTATCTATGCGTAACTAATTCTATGAATCAGTCGCATTGATACTCTGAGAGATACGACGGAGTATCTGAGATACTCCATTGTATCTCCTTTGTGAATCTGGCCCCTTGTCTTTCCCTGCATTGTATGCATTTGGGGGGGTCTATGATCTGTAAAATTTGTCAAAAACGCTTCTAAACACAAACGCTCACGTACGCCGCCATATACGCATGTAAAAATGGCAAAACTGAAGTTTTTAACCGTTGGTTACTAGTGGTCAAGTTCCAGCGTTCACAAGAGGTTTTCAAATGTCTTGTATACAGCCATTGGGGTGCTGTAAAAACATTGCTTAATCCCTGGGGTTTACCACCCCTCAGCTGCTAGTGTGAACAAGCCCTAAAATAGATTTTTTTATATCTACAGAACACCATCAGTATTGGTCAAGACTGATGACTAGCTACTGTATATACTTTAAGATTTTTCATTTAAGCGAATGGGAATATAGTGAAGACAGGTAATCTAAAAGGGTATGTACAGTTATTTCACCATTTTGTTTATACATAGTGTATATACATGTAAAATAAATCAACTTAAATAATAGCCTCATCAGTAAGTGACGGTTCACACTACCACGACTTGGGTTTCTGTACTTCTTCAAGACGACTTCTAGGCAACTTGTACCCAGAAATTTCAATGGAAGTTGCCTCCAAAGTCGGATCACCGTCTTAACTGAAGCAACTTTACAGGAAGAGAAAATATTTTTCTCAGGCAAACCCCTCACTCCCACAGAGCTGATTATTCTGTGATTGGCCACAGCCAAAGTCGCCTGTCCTAGAGGCAACTTTAAGTTGCGTTGTAAGTTGCTCCAAGTCGTGCTAAAGTCGCGCTGAATTTGCCTTGCAAAGTCACGCTGTAAGTCGGGTTACCCCTGCGTGAACCGGCTCTAATGATAATGTTTTCAAGTTCTTGTTTAATTTATAATTATGTACTTATTTGCTCATTATATATGCAGACTTTGCTTCCTGCTTTTTCAGCCCTGAGCTTTACTGCTCCTTTTCACAATTTACTGCAGGTTGATCGACCTGCTGAAATCAATACCCTCCCTGTGTGGCTGATATCTTACAGTTGTCAAAGAACAAATACATGTTTTTTTTTTGTTTGTTTTTTACAGAAACCCAGCCCAAAAAAAGTGGTTATTTGGGGGGTATCTGTACTGTCCTGCCATTTTAGGGCATCAAGAAACCATATTCTGTAGACTTTATAAATTTCACACAGACTAAATAATAAAAACTGATCTAGGTTATTCTTATCAGATAAATGTAGCAGAATACATTTTGGCCTAAATTTATGAAGAAAGCTTATTTGCTACATTTTTTAACAGAAAAATATGTTTTCAAAATGTTCGGTATTTTTTTGTTTATATAGCAAAAAAAAAGTGGTGATGAAATACCACCAAATGAAAGCTCTGTCTAAAAAAAATTATAAAAATAGAATTTGGGTATTTGAGTATGGTGTTCAAAGGGTGACAGTCCTGAAATTTGAAAATTGGCCTTGGCATGAAGAGGGTAAACGTGTCTGGTATCGAGGTGGTTATAGAGAAGCTATAGTCCTTTTTGTTGTTTATTATTTATTTTAGTATGCATGTTAAAGATATACACTTGATATACATTATTTTATCAGTCTTAAATAATCATTCTATGGCTCTCTTTTCTCAATAGTTATTGAGGAGAAATTCTACTAAATCATGAATGGTTCCTATTTATAACATGCGGCTTTCTCTTGTAACAGACAGCTCCCAATTGAAACATGTCATTCTCAATTGTAACATAAAATACTCTCTATTGTAACAAGGCAGCTGTCTAATGGAACATGGCAGGTTTCCCATGTATCAAAGGGAAAAATCTTGTTTTAGAACATGGCAAAATTCTTTCTGCAGTAAGACAGATTTTACCTGGGTACACATGGAGTCCAGAAATGGGTTGTGGGGCACTGAGTAGACTTGGGTCTACAGCAGCCATTCTCAACCAGTGTTCCCTGGAACCCCAGTGATCCTTCAGAGGTTACTTAAAAATATTGTACTCACTACCCTAATGTTGTCAGGTATGTAAAGAGTACACCCAGGCACAAAACAGTTCTAGCACACAAATTCAAATCATAGAACACAAAAAAGGAAACATCGCTATACAAGAACAAGGAGTCCATAAGCAAAGTCTATAAAAACATGAAAAGTTCACGCCCTATGCATTTCGTGATAGGTCACGCGTAGGTCATGTCGTGCCCCTGGACGTGACCTATCACAAAATGCATAGGGAGGAACGAGCGGCGTGCTGACGTCACCTCCTACCATTGCTTGATCTCCAGATGGACGGGTCTGCCTCTTGCATCCAGTTGGCACAGCAGGCTCAAGGCTTTTTTGTCAACTACACTTGTGAGTGCAATATATATTTTTTATGTTTTGTAATAAACACCTAAGGTTTTACACTATCAAAGCATCTGTTTTCCTTGCATGCCACATCATTTTCTATTGGTTTACTGCTATGGAGTATGCTGACTAGCGAGGCTGTGGATTCAGGGTGCCAGTACTATCCAGCTGAGATTTATCACAAGCTTCTCCGGGTCCACCGCCTAGAGGACCACTGGGCTTTGGTACGTGGATTAACTTGTCATATGGTGGTGGAGTGCACTTTGGTTCCAGTCCTTATCTGAAGAGTTTGGACGTTACCGGATTTGTGCACGGTTGGCTATTCATCATCATTGGTGTTACACTCAGATCATCCATTTATAAACCTCTATTGATTTTTATGTTTTAAAATCGATTTCACAATTTACATTGACTCATTTATTTTGATTGTAATTTTTCTCACAATTCTTTCACCATCATTTTTTAGGGTCATTCATGGGCCTTCATGTGTGATTCTACACGTTTTTTTCATTATTAATCAACACCTACACTCAGGGTTTTATTTTCTTTTTAGGTTTAGCGCAACTTTATTTTTTCTTTTATTAGTGCAATATATATACTTTTCATTTTTATGGGATTCCTCCAGAGGTTACTAGGGGTTCTTGATCGTTGGATGATTGACTTCCCATTTGATAGTGCCTAAATAGTTTTGGGTGCAAAACTACCCCACAGAGCCAGCTGCATAAAGCCAATGATCTTTTTTAGTTGTTGGATTTTGACCACCACTGTGAGGGGTATAGTTACTACTGACCACCAATGTAAGGGGCATTCTCCCCACTGGCCACCAACGTCAGGGGAATTTTTCTCATTGACCACCAATGAACTGGTTTTAGCAAGGGTTCCCTGAGACCTGACAATTACTTCAAGGGTTCCTCTGGGGTTAAAAGGTTGAGGAGAAAGGCAGATCTACTGGGAAAATCCCATGTGTGGTTTACTCCAGAAGGGACTGTAAAGTGATATTTCTTTTACTCACTCAGTGAGTTCTAATGTACAACCCTAGGATTATGCCCTTTTGGTACCAGAACATATTTCTTATAATGTCCAGGGAAAAAAAAGCTATTGTATACACTTTAGGAAAAATAATAATATTCAGCTCACCTGAAAAACCAGTCAGATCCATGGCCTTCAAGTTGGAGGCTTTGATGACAGTGGCAGTAAGGCGTCCAGCAGTTGGCAAGTAACACAATGAGAAGTTTATTTCTCCTAAGTCCGCTTTTTCCTTAAATTACAAATAAAAACAATGTCTTTAAATAAAAATGTTAAATATCACATTCCAGTTTTTATTTTATTTTATGTTTGTACAGGGAGCCAAGTTTGTCCCAATTAGAGAGGTTGTATAAGTGTTACTTTAGGCTGCTGTGAGGGTTATCTATCTGTCTTCACCTATGGTGGAGTATAATGGAGGCAATTCAAGAAGTAGACTGGAGCCCACAGCTCTAATGGAAAACTTTTAGTACTTAAAAATCACAATGGTATTTATTTATAAAAAAAAAAAAATCTATTGAACAGACAGAGTTATTATTGGCCGTGTGCCACCTCGTTCGATGCTTCAATTAAAAAAAAATCACGCCAATTCCAAGCTCCAGCCGTTGGTGGGATGGGGGCGGGAAAAGAGTGAGGACCCTATATGTAATCTGTAATCTGGTGACTACATCTGTTCCCACACTGGAGGCGGCATCTCATTTGGAAATGGATCTCCTTAGTATACCATACTCAGCGCCGATATGTACTCTTCTTAAAAGAGTATGGGGGGGAGACCTGGAAAGCCCAGGGGATAATCGGTCTGTTATCCTTCACGCCGATATGGCATAACCCGAGGTACCCAGAAATACAGGAACTACAGGGATTCACTTTATGGAAAGAGAAAGGGATATACTTTTTCGCACAGCTGTACGAGGGGGAGGTATTAAAAACATATGAACAGCTGTGTCAGGAATTTCAGTTAAACCCAAGGGGGTTTTACCAATACCTCCAACTTTGACATGCTTTGCAGGCACAACAAATAACACACTCCCTAGTAACATCGTCATCATCCTTGATGAAGGAAGTATTGGGAACAGATGATCGGTGAGAAGATTAATATCAAAAATGTATATGGAACTGTTATCTATGGTCCAGGACCATACCTCTCTGAGATGCCGCAGTACATAGGCAGAAGATATAGGGGACATGGATCAGAACCAGTGGGAAAGGGCTTTAGAATCCATTCCAGTAGTATCAATATCTGCGGCTCATAGATTATCACAACTATTTATTTTGCATAGGGCATATAGAACACCAGTGCAGTTGCATAGGTGGGGGAGAAGAGACTCCCCCCTATGCCCAAAGTGTAAAGTACATCAAGGGAATTTTATACACCTAATGTGGAGATGTCCAAAATTACATCGGTATTGGGAGGATGTCCCCCAGTGCATAAGTAGATTGGCTCAGGTACCTATCCCTTTGGATCCCCTTGTCCATTTACTTGGTGCTATAGATGTTGAGTCGTTTTCAAAAGGAATGTATCTTATGTTAACCAGAGTGTTATATCTGGCGAGAAAAGTCATTGCACGATATTGGATGGCATCAGATGTACCCACAGGAAGACAGTGGATTCTATATGTGAACTCTTTACTTTTTAGAGAAAGATTAACATATAGTCGCAGGGGGGAAACGGGTAAATTCAACCTTATATGGCAACCATGGATGGGGGATGCTAGACTTGCGCCACCACAGTTGGTAATAGATAGACTCCGGAGGTAGGGACCATGGGGGACTGTAGGGAGGGGAAGATGGAAAGGCGTAAAGAAGCATAAATCTAAATGAGTAAAAATACATGCACTTAAGAGAATTCTAGAACTGGGAAAATAAAAAAAGAGAAACCAAAGAGAATATTGATGAGACTCAGATTTAAAAGGGTAAATACAAGGTGGTGTGGGTTTGGGGGGGAGGGTAGGGGGGGGGGGGAATGAAATAAAAAATGCACAAAAGGTACACGGTTAATGATGATATCATATTTTGTGGAAATAAGGTTTAAAAAAAAAATTAAATGTGTATTTTATGTATTTGTTGTATACGACTAAAAGCCAAGTGTGTATCATAAGAGCAAAAATTCAAATAAAAAAGAAGAGATTAAAAACAATATAAAAATGATAGCGCAGTACTTTTCTACTTTGTTACATAAGGTTAGGCTTAGACCTAAATGCTAGGGTGTGATGCGTTAGCGGGCCAGAAATTTGACCTGCACCTTTTTTGGCAGTGCAACATCAGTACATTGTCACTCTGTTTTGCATCATGCCTTGCATTGAGGTTTGGAGTGCCATTCACCATAGCAAGTAGAAGGCATTGTTTCTGTATTTCTGTAATGTAATAATGTGAACAGGACCTAAGAAGGGGCCATTTTAAAAATCTGAACTCCTGGATTAATATTTTCTGAGGCTACCAAAAAAAAATCTCATATATATATATATATATATATATATATATATATATATATATATATATATATAGATAGAGAGAGAGGTAAGCCGCTATAATCAGCATTTACAGTAGCAAAGTGTATTTACAGACAAAACTTTTTTTTAGGAAAGGGTTAAAGCCCTGTCAATTTCTGTTTTACAATTTGTGTCTATCTTGGAAGATTTTCCCTTGCATCCTGTCTAAGGGATGTAACTGGACGTGACAGGAAATTGACTAAATGAGAAGAAATCTCCTCTTAGGGCTCGTTCACAATAGCTTTGGTCTCTGGAGAGCAAAACTCTTCAGAAAACAAATCACAGACGCTAGGGGGGTTGCATCAGCTCCCCACTGACTGCTTTAACCCCTTGAACCCCACATTGCATGCAGTTGCGGGGCACTTGCAGAGTAGCCCCATTCAGTTCGAATGGGTCACGCTTGGCAATGGCATGCACTACGCCCGCCAAAAAGGGACAGGGGCTAGAATTCCTGTTGCAGCCACGAAGCAAAGCACCATGGCCATGACATATGTATACCCCTGACTGTTGCAGCTAAATGGGGAGTGTTTGGGGAGGCTGTAAAAGTGTGGCACAACTGCAGGGTTTTACCGCCCCTCAACCACTAGTTTGAACGAACCCTGAGACAGCTGCCACCAAAACAGGTGTACCATTTGGAACATTTCCCTTCACCCCTTGTCCTGGGGACAATGGTAAAAAAATTAATTTCCTATCACTTTCTATCTCGGTGTCGATGGTCACCAAGGCAAACAGAGAGGGACACAGACAGAACAAACCTGACAATGGTTTTGACCATTAACTATCCCACACTATCTAAAACTAAAATAAATTTGGCTGTACATAAACTTTAATTTCCAGATACATTTTTTATTATTATTTTTAACAGTGCGTGGAGAGTTTAGAATCTCTTTAACCACTTCAGCCCTGGTAGGATTTGCCCCCTTAATGACCAGGTCATTTTTTGGGATACGGCACTGCGTCGCTTTAATTGACAAATGCGCGGACGTTGGCTGTTCCCAAGCAAAATTGGCGTCCCTTTTTTCCCCACAAATAGAGCTTTCTTTTGGTGGTATTTGATATTTTTTTACTTTCTGCTATAATACATATCCCCCCCCCCCCCAAAAAAAAATATATCAGTTTAGGTCGATATATATTCTTCTACATATTTTTTGTAAAAAATAAATAAATAAATCACAATAGGCGTATATTGGTTGGTTTGCGCAAAAGTTATTGCCTCTACAAACTATGGGATAGATTTAGGGACTTTTATTTATTTTTTATTTATTGTTTTTAGTGGAAATGGCAGTTATCTGCTTTTTTGTCACGGGACTGCGACCATGCTGTGGACAAATCTGACCAGAAATTACACTTTCTGGGGACCAATGATATTATATTGATCAGTGCTATAAAAATGCAGGGAAGGGGTTAACACTAGGGGGCGATCAAGGGGTTAAATGTGTTCCATGACTGTGTTCAAACTGTAGGGGGGATGGGCTACCAGTGACATGACCGAGATCACACTTCCCGATCACTGGGAACAGTAGATCTGTCATGTCGTCTGGCAGAACGGGGAATCTTTGTTTACCTGGGCAGTTCCCCCATGGGCTACTGCAGGGACATGACAGAGATCACTGTTCCCGATCACTGGAAACAGAAGATCTCTGACATACTGTATAATCTGGCAGAACAGGGAATCGCCCTGTTTACATTGGCAGTTCCCCGTTCTGCCTCTGTATACGACAATCACGAGTCGCCGGACTCACGGGCACGCTACCGCTCTCTCCTGTGCAAAGACTGGCGTACACCTACGGCGGCTTGCGCAGGAGAGCCGACCTGCTGCAGTATAATGATGGCGGCTGGTTGGCAAGAGGTTAAAGATTTCATTGTAATAAATTCTTCAATTTGTCCCACATGCCACAAAACTATAATTATGTTCCTGGTAGTCATCCACAAATTAAATCATACAAGTTTAAAAATGTTCATGTACCAAATGGTAATAATAACAGTATTTTACAAATCTGCAAAACTAGGAGAAAAGAGGGACAGTAGAGTTAATTAAGGCTAATAAATATTCACTGGGAATTCATTAGGAGAAAATTGTAAAAAATCTCTATTAACTCTCATTAAAAAAATGAATTAAATTAAAAGTGATGTTAAACCCAAAAAAGAAAAATGTATTTGCAGAAAACCTTTTTTTATGGCTTTTTGCCTTTAATTTTACATGGTGATCCAGCCAGTAAGGTTTTTTTTTTCAACTTTCATTAGCAGGACAAGCTTTCCAGACAAAGTAGCAGTTAGTGGGCTGGTATAAACAACTTACCACTGACAGGAGTGCTTACAATAGTCAACTTGTATTCATTTGTGTAAAACATTTATCCCAAAAGGAAACAAATTTGTTGTAAGTTCTTAAAGCGGGGCTTCCGAGGTCCTGACGTTTTTTTTTGTTTCATTAAACTCTTCTAATGTGTATAAAATAGTACTCACATCTTTTATGTCCCTACTGCCCCGCAATCTCAGTTGGCATAAAAAATGACTTTATAAAATCTTCTTAGGGCCATTTCCATTTTGCTTGTGGGCAGCGTGAAGCCCACAAGCAAATGCTTCCGGGAAGCGGTGAATGCGGATGTCCCAGCATTCACTGCTGTATCCCGTGCATGAGAAGTGTTGACAGCGAGCAGCGCTGTCAACACTTCTCTGTTGCCATCACAACGGCCTGCGTAATGAAAAGGTCAAGCCCCATTGTGACGACATGCCGACATCTGCCTTCTGACTCGTCTCCTGGGAAGCATGACACTGTGCTCCCAGGAGACACTGGGGCGCTTGCGACATGAATGACACGCCCACTCCCGCGGGAGGGAAACCCCGGAAGTGCCTGGTATTCCCTGCGGAATAAAGGTACTGGATTAATTTTAAAAAATAAATAATAGCGGACTTAACATGTATGTATTGCGGTCTTATTCAGACATCTTTTCTTTTGAGGGTGAACCTCCACTTTAAATAGTGTTAGCTGAAGTTCAGCTTTAATATGTCTCTACGGGTTGACAATGCTGCTGTCCAAGGATGTGTCTCTTGCTACTCCATTCAAAATATTGTCACCCCAAGACAGGAAGTGTTTTTATTTTTTTGGCTGGTTGATCAGATGAAAATAAAGGGAAAAAAAGTTCAAAACAAGAAAAATAAAGCAGCAACCAAATAAGAATTGGTAAGCCACAATATATAACTTTTTTTTTTTTGAACAACTTGCAAAGCTACCCTGAACACTCGCTACAAGAAGCTCTATGGACGATAATGTACGAGCTTTACCAAGACCATTATATGGTCTTGGCATAGCTCATAAGTTACAGTCCCATAGCCACATGGAGCCTGTTTTCCTGGAGTTTGTGTAGGATCCAGCCCGTTTTTGTACTTCTTCTGTAGTTTTCCTACTGTCCAGAAACAAAATGGTAGACTAAAAAATAATCATCATATACCATAAGCAAGTTGGCTGTTTGGTCTTCTTGCCTCATCGTATCAGAGTTCTTGGTTTAATTGCCATCAAAGGCCCTGTCTGTATGTTTCTACATAGGTCCCAAAAAAACTCATGATAGGTTAACCAGAGGACAACGGTCTGGAGGACCGTTTTCAGGGCTCAAGTCCTGCGGGAACGCGTGGAAACAGAGTTCCTGCACTTTTTTCACAGCAGGAACTCAGTTCCCTTTGCAGGACTAGAGCAGCTGAGAGCAGCCTAGCCAATCCTTCACTAAGCGGCGATGCCCAGCTCGAATCACTGTCAGGGGCAGGCGAACCTTAGTGATCCTTTATGTTACTGGCCGCTTCCTGTATATAGATTCATCAAGTAGTGTGCGGGTATTCCTTCACTTCCTCAATGTCTCTTGGGAGCTTTTGTCATTGTTCCCAGGAGACATTGCGGAGGTCTGCCGCGAGTTATCGCAGGATTTAGAAAGAACTTGCGGTTTAGACCCCTGACCGTTTTCATCAGTCCAAACCGATCGTGTGTAGGCCCCATTGGTTATTTAACCTTAGGTTAAAAAATAGACAACTTGCTTTAAAATTTAACCTATGGATTGGTAACCGATAGGTCAAAACAGATCGTTAGTACGCACAACCATCGGTTAAAAATCCACACATGCTCAGAATCAAGTCGACGCATGCTTGGAAGCATTGAACTTCGTTTTTTTCAGCACGTCATTGTGTTTTACGTCACCGCGTTCTGACACGATCGTTTTTTTTAACTGATGGTGTGTAGGCGCGACGGACCATCAGTCAGCTTCATACGTTAACCTAGGACAATGGTCCTTCAGACCGTTGTCCTCTGGTTAACCTATCGTGTGTACGAGGCCTTAAACCTACATATAATAATTTCTGTTACTATGTAAAACAGTCAGGTTCTTCTAATATAGATTTATGTTGTCTTCATTCACGAGTCAAGGAACATGTATGTGTGAGAACCCATCAGTGTGCTCCATCAAAGCAGGACTAATGCCGCGTACACACGGTCGGGATTTCCGACGGACTTTAGATAGAGAGCAGGTTCTCTATTTTTGCGTCGAAAATTCCGACTGAGTTTTGCCCGATAAAAAGTCAGACCGTGTGTACGTGGCATAATAAACCTTTGCCTCCGAGCTACAGTGCAGCTTTCAGTTTTCAAAAAGCTGGGCTGATGGTTGCTGAATCGGGGCGCCAGGAGAATTTTTTGGCCAACAAGCAAGCATTCACCTGTAAGGTTGCCCAACCATTCATGGTTATGCTTACACAAGAGCAGAGTCTCCAACGAAATTGCTTTCCAACCACTGCCCTAGGAAAATGGTCAACCTCCGTTATCTGCTTGTGCCACAGGTACCAGAATGTTGGCCAAATCTGTCCAAATAGGATGAACTCAAAGGTGTGTGGTCAGCTTTAGCTGCATTGCCAGAATGCTGTAGAAGAATGGGTGACCACAAACACAGTTATTATGGTAATATTTGGATCTGGAATTGAGGCGCCATACCAAAATCTTCAAGATCAAAAAAGTTTGTTTGGATCATAGAAGGAGTACAAATTCCAACGTGTTTTGGAGACCAGTCCTCATCTCCATTAGGACTTGCTGAAACATAGACTCAGGGTAAGATGAGTTTTTGAGAATACTGCAATAAAGCAGCACAACAAGCTAGTTTAAACAGTCTGTTCATTTTGGACTCAATTTATATCCCCACATGTGGAGAGTGTCTATTGATCTGGATGGAGATTGGCATGTATAAGCAGCTCTTTAGTAATATCTAATAAGACAATATTTGCCAGACAAGAGAGTGAATGGCAACAGCATCTGGTGAGTTTTATTCTTAACCTCCCTGGCAGTATGATTCTTTCAGAAAAAACATGCTGAAAGCGGTACCATTATTTGCAAGGAAATTTGGCGTTTTATATTGTAGGTCTGTAATTTTTAGAAATAACTCACTTAAATCTGACCAAACAAGATTCTAATAGGCATCCCGGGTATGACATTTTTTTAAAAACAAAATTTTAAATTATAATATAATAAATAATTATAAATAATTATAACAAATAATAATATAATTATAATAAAAATTATTCAATAATGTAATCAAATCAAAATCACTGAAATTTGCTCAGTTGCAGAATTGTCGCTGTCATTTTTTTTTTTATGACGAATTTCACCACAAATCGATATCGCACAATTCTGCAAGTGATTATAATTTATTATCACTGTTTTTTAGCTGATCTAAAACAATTTTTGACATAAAGGGACACTTTTGGTTGCTATGGACAATCTACAGTTTGCAGGGAGAAAGAAACGTTTTTATTATATAAAATGACATGCATGACACAGGACAGACCACTAGGGACAAGGGGGGGTGTGTTTTTTTTTTTACATACAGTACTGTAATCTATAAGATTACAGTATACTGTATGTAAAGTGTTTGTTTACTTTTTTGAATTTGGCGCCGTTCTCCGTCCCCGTGCGCCGTAACGTCGCAGGGAACGGAGATCGGCGGCACAGGAGGACGCTGTGTGAATCGAGCGAGGTCCCGCTCGCTCACACAGCGCGGTGGCATCGCTGGATCCAGGGACAAGGTAAGTAAACCAAGCCTGTGGATCTAGCGAGGCAAGCCCGAGTCTGACTCGGGGTTACCGCTCGCAGCAGGAAAATCTAACCCCGCGTCAGACTCGGGAATACCGCCAGGCAGGTTAAGGGAATGGAATTGGCACACATTACTTTGGCGGTGGTTCACCCTCCATAACAACTTTTTAGCAAAAAATTCGGCATAGTAGCGCGAGCTACAGTATGCCTGTCTTTATTTTTTTATCCCCGTACTCACTGTGCACTCGTAGATAGAAGATTACGACTCCCCGCGGGGAATGGGCGTTCCTATGGAGAGGGAAGGTGATTGACGGCCGGCTCTGGCACGTCACGCTCCCCGAAGACAGCCGGAACAGGTCCCGGCTCTTCACGGCGCTATACGGCGCCTGCACAGACTATGCGCAGGCGCCGTGAAGCGCCAAGTCCTATTTCGGCTATTTCCGGAGAAGCGTGACGTGCCAGAGCCGGCCGTCAATCACCTTCTCTCTCCATTCCCCGCTGGGAGTCGTAATCTTTTATCTACGAGTGCACAGTGAGTAACGGGATAAAAAAATAAAGACAGGCATACTGTAGCTCGCGCTACTATGCCGAATTTTATGCTAGAGGGAAATTTTTTTTTTTTTTTTTTTTTATCAATAGGGTGAACCCCCGCTTTAAGTATGGGTGTTTTATGTTGATCATTTCACAATGCTAATATTTAGGAGATTTGAGGATTACTAAGTGCGCTACTGTGGATATATTTGTCTCTTTTTAACATTGACATTTGTTTTACCTCATTTGCATGTCCTTGATGTGTGTGTGGCTAGTAGTCAGGTGCGTTTCCGAACAATTGATTTTCGGAGATGTCAATGCATCACATGATGCGATAGTAGTTAGGGCCATTGGGGAAATGAATTCAATTTTCAATGTTCAGTAAATCAGATTTGAGTAAATTTGTATATTAAATTGAATTTGTAATTGTCACAGACAGTCAGTTTAGTTCCACAGTTTAATTCAAGTCTTAGGTTTAAAAAACTGGGGGCTGCCGAATTTTGCATTATTTATTGTGTTGTGACCAAACCTTTCTATTTGTTCTAAATAGTTTTGATATATGAATATCGAATTAGCTCATAATATCAAAATCAAAAACTAATATAGATAGCAGTCTCCAAAAAAAAACAGTGACATTTTTTGAATCCACCCTAAGGAATATATGAAACGAATGCTGAAAATGAATTGACTCAACATAAGCAAACAAAATTCTTCAATGAACTAATGCATCCGAAGTGAAACTAAACAAAAAACAATTCAGAGTGCACGTCTAATAGCTGGGGCAACCACCTGTACGTGTAAGCTCGTCAAGTACTCCAAAGCAGGGTGAAAAAATTTGGTGCACCATGAATATAGGAAACAACACGCTACAGCTCTGCATTGTTTAGCAAACCAGTTACTCATTCCTTGGCAAGAAGGATGTGTTTTAGGAGAACATATATCAGATTTTTTTTGTCTGTCTGTTTTCTGTATCTGTAGCCAGTGTTTTTGTCTGCGTTCAGCCATGTCCCAATTCCAACCTGATAAATATGTATGGCTTGTCAGAGCCAGCGATCTGTGGCGCTACAAATCCATTTGTGATGAGAAACAAAAGCCGTGGAGCTGCCTTGTCTCGCTAGACACATGCTTGCAACAAGAATTCAAACACATAAAAAGAAATACAAACCCACAAAAAAGAAAAACCAAAAATCCTAGACTTTATCCTATCCTAGACACTTAATGCAAACGCCTTGCAGAGGTCCCTGGGAGCCAATTTTCCAGGCCAATTTTCTTCTAATGAAACAGCTTATCAATTCTACTTTATAAGACCGGGAGGACAGGGTTGAAATGGAGAACGGAAAACACAAATTGAAAGGGGTTAAGGTTCAAAAGATATAATTGTACAGCAGCCAAGGAAACCAAATAACTAATTTACTACTGTGGGGAGCATGGCATACAATGTTGGCAATTTCTTGAGCTAAGGATAGTTTAAAGTGATTGTAAAGTCTTGTGTCTTGTTTTTTTCCTATAAAAATTACAACATGTTATACCTACCTGCTCTGTTGCAGTGGATTTGCAACAGGTCCCTCTTCAGTGCTCCTGGCTCCTCCTTTCTTTTAAGTGCCCCCACAGCAAGCACCTTGCCATGGGGGCACCCAAGCCGAGTCACAGCTCCCTGTGTCTATTCATAGAATGCATTAAAGCAGAGCTCCATCCTAAAGTGGAACTTCCGCTCATCGGAACTCTCCCCCCCCCCTCCGGTGTCACATTTGACACCGGAGGTGTGCAGATACCTGTCAAAGACAGGTATTTGCACTCACTTCCGGGAGTCCTCTCTGCAGGGACCTGCGGGTAAGTGCGTCACTTCCCGCCCCCGCCCGTTGTGTTCTGGGAAACACTCGGCTCCCAGAACACAGCAGGAACCAGTGAGGACGGCGCTGCGTGACCGTAGGGAACCGGGCAGTGAAGCCGCAATGCTTCACTTCCTGGTTCCCCCACGAGGATGGCGATGGGGCAGCAGAGTGACGAGGGATTGCTCATCTTCTGCTGCAGACGTCGTGGACTCCAGGACAGGTAAGTGTCCTAATATTAAAAGTCAGCAGCTGCAGTATTTGTAGCTGCTGGCTTTTAATATTTTTTTACAGCGGAGCTCCGCTTTAAGATAAAAAACCTTCTGCCTTTACAACCCCTTTAAGTATGACAAAAATGTGAACGGACATATTTAATTCCGGGGGTGTAGAATAAAAAAGGAAAAAAAAATTACGTTTGGGGGATTTATACATGCCCCTTTCAAAAATGTAAGCCAAAATATATTCTGCTACATGTCTTTGGTAAAAAAAAAAAATATGTTTGTAAGTGCATTTCCTTTTAAACTCAATAAATTGTGATTAACATATTGCACTTAGGTGGCGCTTTCTGTTTTGTTCCCCTGTCTTCCCCTTACAGAGCCGGCTTTCTCTGAGGACAGCTGCCGCCTACCATCCTCCTATCCCTCTCCTCTCCTCCTTTAAATGATTGGTTATTACCACATACCAAGATATGGACTAAAGAACTGTGACTGTTTTTTAGATCTATCCTCTGTCCATATTCATTTATATTTTTTATTCACTAGTCTTTTGCGCTGACAGTTTACCTTATTGTTTTTATTGCCTGGATCAGCACTGTAACATGTGAGTGTAATCACCATTTGTTGTCATTTATTACCTTATTAAAATGACTACACTATGACACCTTCCTCTGTCTTTTGTGGAAACATTTTTCCCATCCTAGTTTTTATCTCGAGGGGGCCAGTGGAGTGGAACTGTGCTGTCAGTGGAATCAATTGGTATTCCAGAAGCGCTGTTTGACCTTCCTGTAAAAAGGAGTCATCATTTTCTGGTGAGTGGCCACCCATCTATGGAGAACTGGTGGTGAAGAACTAGAAGTTTATTTTTTGAGCAACACATTTTGGTGTTGAGATTCATCACATATGGACTTTATAGCTTGCTATACTATGTATATTTATATTTGCAATTAATTGTATATGTTTTACTGAACATCACTAGCACACTTTCAGAGTCGGTTCACACTAGGGCGACACGACTTCCAGCGCGACTTTCAGAGGCGACTCCGACACGACTTGAGCATGAACCACAGGGCGATCTGGGGCAATTTACAACACAACTTGAAGTCGTCTCCAGGACAGGAGACTTTCCAGTGGCCAATCAAACAACAATCAGCTCTAGGGGAAGGAGGGGGAGGGAGAGGTTTGCCTGAGAAATGTATGTTATCTTCCTGGAAAGTCGCTTCAGTTAAGACAGTGATCAGACTTGGATCAGACTTGGAGGTGACTTCCATTGAAATAAATGGGTACAAATCGCCTACAAGTCGGATTGAAGTAGTACATGAACTTCTTTTGAAGTCGGAGCGACTCGAGTCCTGTGTATTAACACCGCTCCCACTCACTTGCATTGTTTTTCTCGACAGCGCGACTTGGGACGACATGAGGCGACTTCAAGTCGGATCCCAAGTCGCCCCAGTGTGAACCGGCTCTCAATATATTGTTTTCATATTTGGGTGACTTGTTTACTCTTAAAGGGGCTTCTTATACAATGTTTGTTCACTGATTCCACAGGATGCCATTCATTGTTTTTCACTCATTCATCTAAAGTAAATGACAATGACAAGGATGATCATTCATGCACAAAGTGCGTTGACGCAACCACTTGTAACCTTCATCAGGGATACGTGTGACAGGTTGAAACACAAGAGCACAATACTGTACTAAGTTAGCTGTCGCCCCATAAGAGAACATTAACTGAACTTTAGCACAGGACAATGGCAGAATATCCAGGTCTTATTTTAATGAAATCATCATATTTAAAAAGATTGAAAACAAGTTTTGAATTTCATAAATAGTGTATATTTAAGCTAAACTCTGGGATATGCAAATACTGTCTAAATTCAAGAGGTATTCTTACTTAATTTTTGGGGCCTATTTTTAAAAAAGATTCATTTGACAAATATCAAGCATTTGTCCTGGCTGCACACATTTTCTAAGAATAATTTTAAGAATTTTTAAGATTTTAATATATTTAATGTTTAAATATATTTCAATTATAAATCATGCAGGGCATAGCTAGTTTTAATTCAATGTATCAAAGCCTTTCTTTGACATTTTGTCAGAAAATAAGTGGTTTATTTACTATAGGACAGGTGTCTCCAGACTTTAAAGGCATATTACTGTGGCCAGTGGGAGTAGAAAATGCCCCAGTTTCAATAAACAATGTTTCAGGCTTGTGGTCAGTGGGAGTAAAAAAATGACATACAGTGCCTGTGATTAATAGGAGGGTAGGAGGAATAGTACCCCAAATTTAGGATCAGCGGGAGGACTAGTGTTTCATGATTGGTATCGGGGAAGGAACAGTGCCCCATTCTTAGTTTCAGTGAGAGGAATAGTGCCCTAACATTGGTATCAGTGTGGGAATAGTACCCCATCAATGGTGTCAGTGGGAAGAATAGTGCCAAATCATTGGCATCAGTGGAAGGAATAGTGCCCCATAATTTGGTTTCAGTGAGAGGACTAGTGCCCTATGATTGGTGTCAGTGGAAGGAATAGTGCCCCATTGTTTGTATCAGAGGTAGGAATAGTACCTTGTCATTGGTAGCAGAGGAAGTAATAGTGACCCATCATTGGTATCAGTGATAGGAATAGTACCCCGTACTTGGTATCAGTGGAAGGAATAGTGACCAATCATCTGTGCCAGTGGAAGGAATAGTGGCCCAGAATTGGAATCAGTGGAAGGAATAGTGCCCCATTGTTATCAATGGGAAGAATAGTACCCCATTGTTTGTATCAGTGGTAGGAATAGTGCTCCATCATTGGTATCAGTGGAAAGAATAGTGCCCCATCATTATCAGTGGGAAGAATAGTACCCCCTTGTTGGTATCAGTGGAAGGAATAGTACCCCATCATTGGTGTCAGTGGGTGTAATAGTGCCCCATCGTTGGCATCAGTGGAAGGAATAACGCCTTGTATCAGTGAGAGGGGCAGTGCCCCATAAGTCAGATAAAGGCAAGCAAAGGGGCGCATCTGGCCCACAGGTCGCAGTTTGGAGACCAGTGATATAGGATATGTTCTTGATGGTGGTTCTGATATGAGTTACAGTTCTAGATGAAAATCTTCATTAAAGGAAATATTGTTTTAATTCATTTGCTGCTCATGTGTACAGACTCTAATACCAGTCGTCTTGTCAAAGCCTCTACCTCGCTCCAATTCCTGTTTTATCTTCTAGCTTTCAGGGCCATCATTGACATTCTGTACATCTCATTGTAAAATCAAAGACATTTCATACGGGGCATGTACTAAAATATTAAACACTTCCTTAATAAAGCGGGGCTGCAATGCGACGCAGTAGAATGAACAATTCTTCCATAAGATAAAAATCTTTTCTTTACATTTGTAAGATCTGTTTATTTATATCCCACTTTGTCTTCAGGCTCATGATCGGAAGCTGCGAATGTCCCCGAGCACTTAATGGCAAGGCTCCCTCAGCATTGCTTGGAGATAAAAGTTTTAATTCTTTGTATAAAATCTTAGCATACCAATTAGCTATGCAGGATCTGAGCAGTCTGCTACTACTTCCTACTGGAATAATTGTTCCCATGCAATTCGAGAGTTAGGAAAAATACTGCTGTAAAATTAATCTTGATAGATTACTATCATAAAGCTAAATCTTGCGTTAGCTGAAATTAAGCATCTTCAAACTTTGTAAATGTACATAAAAGACAACGTTCATGCTGTATTCCAGGAAAATGTAAACATGATTTTATCCGGTTTAGTATTTATTAAAACGAGGGTTGCCCCGATACTACTTTTTTGAGACCGAGTACAAGTACCGATACTTTTTTCAAGTACCCGCCAATGGCGATTACCGATAATTTTTTTTAATGTCATGTGACAGTGTCAGACTTTTTTTGTTTTTACAATTTTTGTTTTACACTTTTTTTTTTACAGTGATTTTTTTTATAGGGGGGAGGGTGTGGATTGGTAGTGTTTTTTTTTTATTATTTACATTTTATTTATTATTTATTGCAATTTTTTTATTTTAAATCAACCCTGTTGGGGGTCTTTGGAGAGATATCAGGGGTCTTAACAGACTCTTGACATCTCCCCTTTAAGACAGAGAAAGGGACTAAGGACACAGATTCCCCAGTCCCTTTCTCAGCAGCCTCAGCTAAGAATGGAGAGAAGCTCCTCTCCATTCATAAACTGAAGCATCGTAAATGCAGGTTACGATGCTCGGTTATGTGACTGGACAGAGTCAGTGATCACTGACTCTGTTCATTCGGAAAAAGGTAGGAGCCGGATTTAGCGGCTCCTACCTGCGCTCTCCATCCTGATAAATTGAGGGGGGAGAGCGGCACGGACGGGGGGAGAGAGGACTGCACGGACGGGGGGAGAGAGGACTGCACGGACGGGGGGGAGAGAGGACTGCACGGACGGGGGGAGAGAGGACTGCATGGACGGGGGGAGAGAGGACTGCACGGACGGGGGGAGAAGACTGCACGGACGGGGGGAGAAGACTGCACGGACGGGGGGAGAAGACTGCACGGACGGGGGGAGAAGACTGCACGGACGGGGGGAGAAGACTGCACGGACGGGGGGAGAAGACTGCACGGACGGGGGAGAAGACAGCAGGGGTAAAGACAACACGGGAAAAAGACAGCACGGGGAAACGACAGCACGGGGAAACGACAGCACGGGGAAAAGACAGCACGGGGAAAAGACAGCACGGGGAAAAGACAGCACGGGGAAAAGACAGCACGGGGAAAAGACAGCACGGGGAAAAGACAGCACGGGGAAAAGACAGCATGGGGGAAAGAAGGCACTGGGGGAGAAGACTTGCAACTCCCCTGCCTGCCCAGGTATCGGGTGAGGCATCGGAGCATTTCCCCGAGTACAAGTACTCGGGAAAATGCTCGGTATCGGTACCGATACTAGCATCGATACCGATACTAGTATCGGGATATTCCTAAAAAAAAAAACTATAGGAAATTCCTATTGTCTGCGTGCAACTCCAACGGAGAAAAAACCTACGCATGCTCAGAATCAAGTCGACGCATGCTCGGAAGTATTGAACTTAATTTTTCTCGGCTTGTCGTAGTGCTTTATGTCACCGCGTTTTTGGCGGTCGGAATTTGGTCTGACAGTGTGTATGCAAGCTTGAACGGACTAAAAATTCCATCGGATTTTAGGCCATTGGAAATTCCGATCGTGTGTACGGGGCATTTCTCCACTTAGGAAAAAAAAATTAATATAATTGCACATCCTCTTTAAATATATGGATCTGCCATAACATTATCATAGCTCCCAACTGTCCCCCATTACGAGGGACTGTCCCTGATTTTGAACAAAGTCCCTCTGTCCCTCTTTCCTCCTCATTTGTCCCTCATTTTGGTCTGATCTATATAGTTGTATATAAAATGCTCTTCTTATCTCTCAAAAAAGTGTTTCCCAGTGCTAAACCTTTCATCCAATTTTCTACATTTTGTAAATGTCAAAAGTCAGTATAAACGAATAGTAGTGGTAAAAAGAAGCACTTGTGGGTTTAACTAATCATTTTTTTTGTTTCTCTACTTTAAGGGGGCTACACTGAAGGTCTCTCCGCTGGAGGTTAAGGGGTTCATTCATTTATGGTTTATTTATTTATTTACTTATTATTTATTTCATTAGGTTAGGGATAGGAGTTAATATTAGAGTTAGTTTTTTTTTGTTATTTAATATAATTTTTTTTTATTAATATTATGATTATTTCCATTATTGCATTTGAGCATAAAAATGCTCAAAAGCGTGTGACAAAATGCACTCAAATCAACTGCTTCCATGCATTTCTCTGAAACAAAAAATGCTTCAAAACGCACCAATCTGCCAGGTTCGAACTACAAAAAAGCTCCAGAACTTTTTTGAGCTTCAAGTATTTGTTTTAGGTAACTTGTATTGGAGAGGTGGACCATCTTCATAAAGCAGGGGTAGGCAACCTCAGCACTCCAGCTGTGGTGAAACTACAAATCCCATCAGGCCTCTGCCTCTAGGAGTCATGCCTGTGATTGTCAGGGTCTTGCAATGACATTCTCATGGGACTTGTAGTTTCAAAATAGCTGGTGGGCCGAGGTTGCCCTGCCATAGAGAATAATTGATTATTTTCTCCTCCAGCTTTTTGAAATTTTGAGCTTTAAGCTACAAAAGATGTGACTGGAAACTCAAATATTATTATGTTAATGTAAAAGATCTGGTTCTCAAGCAGACAGCTTCTATATCCCAGAGGATCTCCATGGCCTCCTTGGCTCATAGTGTAATGAAAAAAGGCATGGAAACTGAAACACATAGTGACATAGTCTGGTTAAAAAAATACACCATCTAGTTCAATCAATAAAGGGGAACAATAAAATAAAATCATTTTTAATAGTGTAACTGAATTTGACAGTTAGAGCATTAATGTAACAAAATAGAAATTGAAGCATCGCACCACTGCTAGGAGGTCCAGGTACAACCTTATTCCAATAAAGGTCAGGGGGACAGTCCAAAAAGCAGGCTGCCAAACCAGCTACTGACGAGACCTGTGCTTGAAATTATACTGGGAAAAAAAACATTACAGATCCAGGTGACTTCTAGCCTCTTGACATTGTTGTCAATCAAGCCCTGATAAAGGGGATACTCTTGGACCCCATGATGTTTATTGGAATAAAGCTGTATCCAGACCTCTTAGCAGTGGTGTGGATGCTTCAATTTCTATGTTTGTTATATTAATACTATAACTGTCAATCTCAGTTACACTATTAAAAAGAATTTAATAACTTAAATAGAACAAAATATATATATATACAGTGGGGATCGAAAGTTTGGGCACCCCAGGTAATAATGTGTATTAATGTTCATAACGAAGCCAAGGAAAGATGGAAAAATCTCCAAAAGGCATCAAATTACAGATTAGACATTCTTATAATATGTCAAAAAAGTTAGATTTTATTTCCATCATTTACACTTTAAAAATGACAGAAAACAAAAAAATGGCGTCTGCAAAAGTTTGGGCACCCTGCAGAATTTATAGCATGCACTGCCCCCTTTGCAAAGCAGAGACCTGCCAGTGTCATAGATTGTTCTTAATCATCGTCTGGGAAGACCAGGTGATGTCAATATCAAAGGTTTTAAATGCCCAGACTCATCTGACCTTGCCCCAACAATCAGCACCATGGGTTCTTCTAAGCAGTTGTCTAGAAAACTTAAACTGAAAATAGTTGATGCTCACAAAGCTGGAGAAGGCTATAAGAAGATAGCAAAGCGTTTTCAGATGTCAATATCCTCTGTTCGGAATGTAATTAAGAAATGGCAGTCATCAGGAACAGTGGAAGTTAAAGCAAGATCTGGAAGACCAAGAAAAATATCAGACAGAATAGCTTGCAGGATTGTGAGAAAAGCAATTCAAAACCCACGTTTGACTGCACGATCCCTCCAGAAAGATCTGGCAGACACTGGAGTTGTGGTACACTATTCCACTATAAAGAGATACTTGTACTAATATGGTCTTCATGGAAGAGTCATCAGAAGAAAACCTCTTCTACGTCCTCACCACAAAAATCAGCGTTTGAACTTTGCAAATGAACATATAGACAATCCTGATGCATTTTGGAAACAATTTCTGTGGACCGATGAGGTTAAAATATAACTTTTTGGCAGGAATGAGCAAAGGTACGTTTGGAGAAGAAAGGGCACAGGATTTAATGAAAAGAACCTCTGTCCAACTGTTAAGTATGGGGGTGGATCAATCATGCTTTGGGGTTGTCTTGCAGCCAGTGGCACAGGGAACATTTCACGAGTAGAAGGAAAAATGGATTCAATAAAATTTCAGCAAATTTTGGATGGTAACTTGATGCCATCTGTGAAAAAGCTGAAGTTAAAGAGAGGATGGCTGCTACAAATAGATAATGATTCTAAACACACCTCAAAATCCACGGGGGATTACATCAAGAGGCGTAAACTGAAGGTTTTGCCATGGCCTTCACAATCTCCTGACCTCAACATAATTGAAAATCTATGGATAGACCTTAAAAGAGCAGTGCGTGACAGACAGCCCAGAGATCTCAAAGAACTGGAAGACTTTTGTAAGGAAGAATGGGCAAAGATACCTCAAACAAGAATTGAAAGACTCTTGGCTGGCTACCAAAAGCGTTTACAAGCTGCGAAACTTGCCAAAGGGGGCAGTTCAAGATATTAACTCTGCAGGGTGCCCAAACTTTTGCAGACGCCGATTTTTTGGTTTTCTGTAAATTTGAAAGTGTAAATGATGGAAATAAAATCTAACTTTTTTTGACATATTATAAGAATGTCTAATCTGTAATTTGATGCCTTTTGGAGATTTTTCCATCTTTCCTTGGCTTCGTTATGCACATTAATACACATTTTTACCTGGGGTGCCCAAACTTTCGATCCCCACTGTATATTTTAATATTAAAACAATATACCAAACAAAATCTTTATATTTCTTTAGGCACATTTAAAGTCCCCTGCTTCATTTTCAACTTTTTTTCAATTATTTGGGATGTAGTGCCTTGCTCCACTTATCCTTGGCTGACTCATCTAATTTCCTTAAAATATTTATATGTTTACTATACACTTCTAGCTGGATTCAGGTAGGGCGGCTTACTTTTGAGGCGGCGTAGCGTATCGCATATACGCTACGCCGCCGTAAGTCAGAGAGGCAAGTGCTGTATTCACAAAGCACTTGCCTCCTAAGTTGAATGGGCCCGCCTAAGCGCGCCTAATTCAAATGTGGAACAGGGGGGGGCGTGTTTTATGCTAATGACTGGTGATCCGACGTGATTGACATTTTTAATGAACGGCGCATGCGCCGTCCATTGACATATCCCAGTGTGCATTGCTCCAAAGTACGCTGTTTCGCCGTGAACGTAAATTACGTCCAGCCCAATTCGCGTATGACTTACGCAAACGATGCCTGTTCCGACGTCCATACCTTGCACGTAAACGGCATAACTAATTGCGACGGGCGCACGTACG
Organism: Rana temporaria; assembly: GCF_905171775.1. Lineage (NCBI taxonomy): Eukaryota > Metazoa > Chordata > Amphibia > Anura > Ranidae > Rana > Rana temporaria. The sequence continues at coordinate 30,076,517 of NC_053498.1, forward strand.
TTCGTGAATCGGCGTATCTTGCTCATTTGCATATTCTACGCTGCAAACAACGGAAGCGCCACCTAGCGGCCAGCGTAAATATACACCTTAAGATACGACAGCGTAGGAGACTTACGCCGCTCGTATCTTAGGCTAATTTAAGCGTATCTGGTTTCCAGAATACGCTTAAATTTACGACGGCGTAGATTCAGAGTTACGACGGCGTATCTACTGATAGGCTGCCATAACTCTCTGTGAATCTAGCCAATAGATAACAAACAGGTAACCCACACTATGCAAGACTCAAGTTTACCAGTCCATCCCATTTCCTTTGGCCAGTACTGGTGATCCGAGAACCCCTTTTGCATACGGTAATTGTTTAAGTGTGAAGGCTCCTTGTTGCTTTTTCCATGCAAAAAGCATGATAGGGGAATTTACTAAAATTGGAGCATATAAAATCTGCTTCCAAGTTTTATTGTCAAGGCTTTATTGAACAAGCTGAAGTTAGAAGCCAATTGGCTACAATGCACAGCTGCACCAGATTCGGAGTGCAGCAGTTTTGGTAAATCTCCTCCAGTACTGAATATTTGCTGGACAGCATTAGGAGTTCACCGATTGCTTTCACTTGTCACATGGAATTGCTTATTTAAAGATAAATGCAGAAGGTAAATGTTTAAAATGATATTTGTCTATTGATTGGTTTTACCCTTCAGTATATGTACACCTTAAGGTTGTTTTTTCTAATTCCCTCAACATGAAAATGAATCTTCATCAAATAAATTACTAGATGAAGAGGTTTTCATTTTCCACAATCCAATTTTCGAACACTAGGGAAAATTTGATTGACGCTCTAAAAAAAACCTTCGTAGATTTGACTAAACTGACTCGCTGGATGAGTTTCAGAAGTGATGAGTTGAAAATACTCTGAATGCAAACAAATTAATTTGCACATCAATTATGTCTCGTAATTTATGTGTAACCTGAAATCCTTCACCTGGGAGATTGCTCGCGGAAAGCCTGTGTGTTCGCTGTGCCATTTCAATGTAGGTGACAAGAGGAACGCCGTGACAAGGAAAACAAACAAAGTCCTAAGCGCCTATCCAGAAAAAATATTATTTTGGTTAAGGGCATTGGGGTTAATTTGCATATCATTTGCATGTGATTATCATATGTATATTCCGTTTTCTAACAAAGAAAAAAGTCAGTTAAAAAAGAAAGTAGTGTAGAGAGTAGGGATGATATGCAAAGCAATGTACCACTACCAATCATGTTTGTTACCAGAGAGGAGGGAATTCTGATTGGCTGACCTACTGTATGTTCTATAATTTAACTTGTGGAATAAACTTCACCACTTCAATACGGGGCACTTTCCCCCCTTCCTGCCCAAGCCAAATTTCAGGGCTGTCACTTTTTAAATGACAATTGCGCGGTCATGCTACACTGTACCCAAACAACATATTTATAATTTTGTTCCCACACATAGAGCTTTCTTTTGGTGGTATTTGATCACCTCTGGGGTTTTTATTTTCTGCTAAACAAATAACAAAAGAAAAAAGACAGAAACGGTTAAAAAACTTTGTAAATAAGTACGTTTTCTCCTTTACTGATGGGCACTGATGATGAATACAGTGCTTGTATTGCGAAACGCTCGTTAACCGTAAGCCCCGGACCATTTTGTTGCTAAATGCCCAGGCCAGGTTTTGCGATTCGGCACTGCGTCGCTTTAACAGACAATTGCGCGGTCGTGTGACGTGGCTTCCAAACAAAATTGGCGTCCTTTTTTCCCCACAAATAGAGCTTTCTTTTGGTGGTATTTGATCACCTCTGCGGTTTTAATTTTTTGCCCTATAAACAAAAATAGAGCGACAATTTTGAAAAAAATTCAATATTTTTTACTTTTTGCTGTAATAAATATCCCCCGAAAACATATATAATTTTTTTTTCCTCAGTTTAGGCCGATACGTATTCTTCTACCTATTTTTGGTAAAAAAATCGCAATAAGCGTTTATCAATTGGTTTGCGCAAAATTTATAGCGTTTACAAAATAGGGGATAGTTTTATTGCATTTTTATAAAAAAAATATTTTTTTACTACTATTGGCGGCGATCAGCGATTTTTTTTGTGACTGCGACAATATGGCGGACACTTCGGACAATTTTGACACATTTTTGGGACCATTGTTATTTTAACAGCAAAAAATGCATTTAAATTGCATTCTTTATTGTGAAAATGACAGTTGCAGTTTGGGAGTTAACCACAGGGGGCGCTGTAGGAGTAAGGGTTCACCTAGTGTGTGTTTACAACTGTAGGGGGGTGTGGCTGTAGGACTGACGTCATCGATCGAGTCTCCCTATAAAAGGGATCACTCGATCGATACGCCGCCACAGTGAAGCACGGGGAAGCCGTGTTTACATACAGCTCTCCCAGTTCTTCAGCTCCGGGGAGCGATCGCGACGAAGTGGCTATAAACGAATAGCCGCGCCGTCGTCCCGGATCGCTCCCCGAGGTAAGCCACCCGCCGCACGCAGTGGAGGGGGTCCCGATCGGACCCGCGGAAAGACGGGGTCGTATATATACGTCCATCTGCCTGTCCGTGCCATTTTGCGGACGTAAATAGTCGTGCGGCGGGCGTTAAGTGGTTAACCACGTTACCGGTAATCCAAGTTTCCACTGTGTGTGTGTGTGTGTGTGTATATATATATATATTTGAACAAATACGCACACAGTATATATTAAATTTTTTTAAACAAGACCTCTATATGCACTATTTTATTATGCCGTTTTAAAATTATTTACAAAAATATATGTGAAAGTTTTAGGAGTGTATCAAAGCTAAATATATTTAAAATAAAGGTGATATAGCGGTAGGTTTTTTTTCAAATACAAAGTTGTTTTTTTTATGAGGAAATCCCATACTACTATCAAAATGATAAAAAAAAAAAAAAAAACAATAATCCCAGAATACTACCAACTGTCACTTTTAAACCTCTTTGCTCTGTATACTAAAAAAGACAGATAACAGAATAAAAGCTGACACAATAGCACTACATAAATGTCAAAAATCTAATTTTCGCAGGAGAGAGGAGATTTATTTATTTATGTCAATATTTGTAACAGTAAGTAGATGTTTTACAATACAATTTTTGTACAGGTGAACCTCGGATTACGAGCATAATCCGTTCCAGGAGAATGCGTGTAATCCAAAGTACTCGCATATCAAAGCGAGTTTTCCCATTGAAGTCAACGGAAACTAAAATAATTTGTTCCGCATTGACTTCAATGGGATGCAATAATGAATGCGGCCAGAGGTGGGGGGGAGGGGGCGCCAGAGAGAGCTGAAAATGGCAGAAAAGACCCGAGGATACTTCGGCTCGGCTACTGCGCCCCCGTACCTCAGGCCAAATGAGGTACTGCAGGCCAATGTTTGGCTCTTGCGCCCCGTACCTCAGGCCAAATGAGGTACTGCAGGCTAATGTTTGGCTCATGCGCCCCGTACCCCAGGCCAAATGAGGTACTGCAGGCCAATGTTTGGCTCTTGCGCCCCGTACCTCAGGCCAAATGAGGTACTGCAGGCCTATTTTTGTCTCTGCTCAGGTCCTGCGACCATGTATAGCCAGCTTTAGTTTAATACAACAAGATGCTAATACGTTTCTATAAATGATAGACAGAGATTCTGACTTTCATTTGTCATTGATCCTGGTTAAGGAACGCCTACGCTTTTTTTCCCGAAATCAGCACCCAAAAACCAAATGGAAGCTCTGCTGCTTTACAATCTGGTTTGTTGTTAGAAAATGGAACAATCACCTTGGTTTTCCTTCCTAGAATTCCACATTTTTCAGTGGACATTCACTATTGTGTATTTACCATTGATTACTCAGGAATTGTAACTAAAAATGTAATTAGTTGCAGGTCTACAGTATAGATTCCACTTTTCACAATGTATGGCCTTGCTAACCAGCGTAATGATTTTCTCTTATTGCTTAGACTTGCACTCGCCCTGCAAATTGACTTTAGACTACAACTTCCACATAAGTATACAGTGATTGCTGTAAATTTCCAACATTAATCTATGGTATTCTAAAAGGTACAAAGCACAATGCTGGAATCCAGGTTGTCCTCGTTTTTTCCTCTCAGGTATTTTTTTAACTACTTGCCGACTGCCTAACGTAGATATACATCAGCAGAATGGCACGGGCAGGCAAAGCAATGTACATTGCTTTAAATCTGACCGTGCCCGCGGGCCCCGTGAACTCGATGTCTGCCGGTGTCCCACGATCATGTCACGGAGCTGCAGAACGGGGGGGATGCCTGTGTAAACAAGGAACTTCCCTGTTCTGCCTAGTGACAGGACACTGATTGTCTGCTCCCTGTTTTTGGGAGAAGTAATCACTGTCGTGTCACTTGTGGCTAGGGTTGCCAACTCATCCCTTTAAAACAGAACACATATTAATTACACAGGTTCTGTGGCTGATTAAGGAGGTAATTAAACTCGCTTGGTGCCTTATTTGCATTAAATTAGCCTCAGAACCTGTGTAATTAATATGTGTTCTGTTTTAAAGGGATGAGTTGGCAACCCTACTTGTGGCCCAGCCCCTTCACAGTTAGAATCACTCCCTAGGACACACTTAACCCTTCCTTGTCACCTAGTGGTTAACCCCTTCCATGCCAGTGTCATTTACACAGTAATCCGTGCATTTTTATAGCACTGATCGCTGCATAAATGACAATGGTCCCCAAATTGTCTAATGTATCTGCTGCAATATCACAGTCACTATACAAATTGCTGATTGCCGCTATTACTAGTAAAAAAATAATAATAAAAATGCAATAAAACTATCCCCTATTTTGTAGACACTATGGGCCAGATTCACGTAAAATAGCGGCGGCGTATCGTAGATACGTTACACCGCCGCAAGTTTTCATCGCAAGTGCCTGATTCACCAAGCACTTGCGTGAAAACTTACGCTGGCAGCCTCCGGCGTAAGCTCGCATAATTCAAAGGGGCGTGTGCCATTTAAATTAGGCCCGACTCCCACGCCGGACTTACTGCGCATGCTCCGTTTTGAAATTCCCGCTGTGCTTTGCGCGAAGTGACGTCATTTTTTCGAACGGCGACGACGTGCGACGTGCGTAGCGTACTTTCGTATTCCCGGACGTTTTACGCAAGACAAAACATTTTTTAAATTTCGACGCGGGAACGACGGCCATACTTTAAACAGCACATACGTGTGCTGACTAAAGTTAGGGCAGGTCAAACGACGACTAAAATTGCGACGGGAAACTATACTAGCGACAAAGTACCGAACGCGAAAATCCGTCGTGGATCGCCGTAACTGCTAATTTGCATACCCGACGCTGGAATACGACGCAAACTCCACCCAGCGGCGGCCGCGGTATTGCATCCTAAGATCCGACAGTGTAAAACAATTACACCTGTCGGATCTAAGGGCTATCTATGCGTAACTGATTCTATGAATCAGTCGCATAGATACTCTGAGAGATACGACGGAGTATCTGAGATACTCCGTCGTATCTCCGCTGTGAATCTGGCCCTATAACTTTTGCGCAAACTAATCAATATGCACTTATTGAAATTTTTTTACCAAAAATATGTAGAAGATATATCGGCCTAACTTAGTTTTTTTATATATATTTTTGGGGGATATTTATTATAGCAAACAGTTAAAAATAAATGCTATTTTTCAAAAAATTGGCGCTCTTTTTTTTTTGTTTATAGCGCAACAAATAAAAAACGCAGAGGTGATCAAATACCACCAAAATAAATCTGTGGGGGAAAAAAAGGACGTCAATTTTGTTTGGGTGCAAAGTCGCACGACCGCGCAATTGTCAGTTAAAGTGACGCAGTGCCGAATCACAAAAAATGGCCCGGTCATTGGGCAACCAGTTCTTCTGGGGCTGAAGTGGTTAAGGTCTAACACATTGTCAGAGGTGTTTGTATTTGTCTTACAGCGGAGGTTCACCCTAAAACATGTATATACCATTCCATCCAGCATACTGCCGACATGTACAATATGCTGTTTTTTTATTTATTTTTTCGCTGTACATACCCTCGTATAGCTATTTTTCCCCGGCTTCCGGGTAGTGCCTCCTGCGGGAGCGGGCATTCCTATTCAGAGACTAAGTGATTGGTGATGCGCATTATGCGCCGTAGGAAAGCTTTTGTCATCACGTCAGTTTCCGAAAAAAGTTGAACTGCGAGTCGGCTCTATACGGCGCCTGCGCACCGACGTTCGGCTTCTTTCGGAAACTGATGATGCGCATTAATCGCCGGGGGGGAATCTTTTGTCATCACGTCAATCACTTAGTCTCTGAATAGGAACGCCCACTACCGCGGGAGCCACTACCCGGAAGTCCAGGGGGGAAAATAGCTATAGGTATGTAAAGCAAAAAAAAAAAAAAAAAAAACAGCATACTGTACATGTCGGCAGTATGCTGGATGGAATGGTATATACATGTTTTTTAGGGTGAACCTCCACTTTAAATTCACTAATGTGCTGTACACATATTCCAGACTGCTGCACTGTATTGTATATACAGTACCTACTTCGACCACTGTACTTTGTATAATGTGATGTGTGATACATAGTCATACATTGTATAATGTGTTCTGTGTTACATATTCACACTTATTTATTTAGGAGGAGCCAGGGGCGCAGGCGTAGGACCTGAGAATAGAAGGGGCTGCTCTGTGCAAAACCATTACACAGAGCAGGTAAGTAGAACATGTTTGGTATTTAATTTTTTTTACTCTGCTACTTTAACTGGCAATTGAGCATGCATGCAACACTGTACTCACATTATATTTTAATATCATTTATTTATATTTATACACAAATAGAACTTCCTTTGATCACCACTGGTGGTATTTAATCACCACCGGGTTTTTGTTTTTTTGTGATAAAAATTGAAAAAAAGTCTGTTTAATTTTTAGATTGATATTATATAAAAAAGGAAAAAAATAATTCTCCAGAAAAAGGTGAATACAATGTATGAATTTGTTGAATAATACAGAGAAAAGATCATTAGTACAAAGAGCTCACAATGATATACAACGTAAGTCATACATATAGAGGTACAGGGCCTCTAGGGTATACAAAAGCACACAGTACTAAAGTACATGGCAAAACATTTGCAGGAGAGAATTGGCACTAGTAAGGTGACGGACAAGAGTGTTGTCCCAATGTATCCATCTACTAGTGGTGCAAAATAGATAGAAAGGAAAAAAGGGAGAAGGAAGAAAGTCAAAAAGGAGGTAAAGAGAAGAGGAGAAAAGAGAAGAGGAGGTCGATGGCTCTGAATGAGCCAATATCTCAAGGCACATCAAGTGCTAGGAGTGGGGGGGGGTTCAGGGCTCCAGAAGGGATGCGTCGAAGCCCGGAGGCAAGAAATGGTCCACCCAAGGTTGCCACATTTTAAGGTGTTTAGGGACATTGGGCCAGATCCACATACAATTGCACTTGCGCCGCGTATCAGAGATACGCTACTCCGCCGTACCTTACCTGGCGGAATTTCGAATCCTCAACGATTTCGTGCCGTAATTTACGGCGGCGTAGTGTATTTCTGGCGACGGAATTCAAATCGGCGATTAGGGTGCGTGATTTATTTAAATGAACCGCGTCCCCGCGCCCAATGAACTGCGCAAGCGTCGTTACGAAATTTCCCGCCGTGCATTGCGCTAAATGACGTCGCTAGGACGTCATTTTTTTAACTTAGACGTGAGTTACGTCCATCCCTATTCACGGACGACTTACGGGGAAAAAAAAAAACGACGCGGGAACAACAGCCATACTTAACATGGCAAGTTTATCTATACACCGCAAAATAGCAGCTTTAACTATACGCCGGAAAAAGCCGACTACAGACGACGTTAGAAAATGCGACAACCGCGCCTACGTTCGTGGATCGTGGTAAATCGCTAATTTGCATACCCGACGCGGAAAACAACGCAAACTACACCCAGCGGGCGCCTAAGTATTGCACCTACGATCCGAAGGCGTACAAAGCCGTACGCCTGTCGGATCGAACCCAGATGCCGTCGTATCTTGGTTTGAGGATTCAAACTAAAGATACCACGCGGGAAATTTGAAAGTACGCCGGCGTATCAGTAGATACGCCGGCGTACTGGCTCTGTGGATCTGCCCCTTTGTCCTGAATGATAGCCTCAATTTTACCAAGAATCATGGTTTGGGTGATTCAATTTTTAGCTTCAATAATAGAGTTTTTTTGTTTGGCAGCCACCATAACCTGTAGTATGAGGCGAAGCTGGGCTCTGGAGCAGCCTAGAGTCTTGTGGTTTAGCAGCATAAAAATGGGTCAGGGTCTAAAATAACATTGATCAAAATAGAAACCACGCAAAATTTTTTGGTACTTTTATTACTAGATATTGTGGTTTTATTCCCTGCTTTGGCTGGCCTGCACGGAGTCCTGACCTCAACCCAATTGAATACCTTTTGGATGAATTAGAGCAGAGACTGTGAGCCAGGCCTTCTCATCCATCATCAATGCCTGACCTCACAAATGTGCTTCTGGAAGAATGGTCAAACATTCCCATAGACACACTCCTAAACCTTGTGGACGGCCTTCCCAGAAGTGTGGAAGCTGTTATAGCTGCAAAGGGTGGGCCAACTCAATATTGAATCCTACGGATGAAGACTGGGATGCCATTAAAGTTCATGTGCGTGTAAAGGCAGGTGTCCCAATACTTTTGGCAATATAGTGTATATGTATATATATTGTGAGGGATTAGCTCGTGGGGATCACCTTTTCTGAAATCACAGTCTGTAAGCAGGCACTTTCTTTTAAGTCTGGCGGATGCCAGATTTTATTTATAAACGGTTTGCAGATTAAAATAAACAAAACAATAAATTAAATCCTTGCCGTCCGGCGCTAAACTAAACAAACAGGATCTCCTCTCTATACAGTGTGGGGCTAGTCCCTGACACCCACAAAACATGTAGTAAAGCAAACCTTTTCAGTCCAGCACTCAGCGCTCCCCTCACTCAGGTCCCTTCCTGAGTTTCAAGCCAGAGCCCTGTTGTGCTCTCTTCCTGGACATTTAAAGTCCAGCTGATTGTGGACTCCAGTAGACCCAAACATCCGGACCGGAATCCTAGCCAGGCCCAGAGGCTGTAAAACCCGGAATGGATTCCGGTTCAGTCTCTCATAATGGAACGTATGCGAGGTGAAATGTACCTATGATCATGTATCGCACCTCGCATACTGTCACAATATATATATATATATATATATATATATATATATATATATATATATATATATACACATACACACACACACACACACACACACACACATATATACATACACACACACACTATATTTATGTTGGAGGCATTTTAAAAATGGAAGTTCACCTCGAGTATCATTTTTATATTTTATACATTCAGATATCTTTCTACATTTTTTACATTTAAATTTGTATGGTAACCACTAGAGGGTGCAAATAACGGAAAATTGTATACTCACCTTTCCGTAATTTTCCTTTCCTGACGCATCTTCATGGCAGCACACACTGGGTTGTGACTCCGCCCCCACAACCTGACAGGATTGGTTAGCTATAAATTTGAAGGGGAGACGCCCCGCACCATTCTCTGTATATATCATCATAAAACAATAGGGCGGGCATCTGTGTGCTGCCATGAAGATGCGTCAGGAAAGGAAAATTACGGAAAGGTGAGTATACAATTTTCCGTTTTCCTGACGCATTCATGGCAGCACACACTGGGAAATAACTCGCCAGTCGGGAGGGTGCAAGAAAACAGTAATATTTATTCTCTATAGCGCTGAGGAATTGGCTCTAAGAACAGATCTGCCAAAGTCGACGGTAGCCAGGAGAGCAGAATCCACTCTGTAGTGAGAAATTAAGATGTGTTGGGAAGACCAAGTTGCTGCTCTACCTATGGTTTCCGGTGAAATCCCGCAAAATGCTGCCCAAGAAGTGGCCACTGCTCCTGTCGAATGAGCCCTAATGCTCTTTAGGAGTCGTAAGTTGCTGGATGGAATAGGTCTCCGCGATAGCACTAACAACCAAGAGGTAATGGTACGGGAGGTAGCTGGCTGACCTCGTCTGCTCCCGTGTGGGATAATTAAGACAGAATCCGTCTTCCTGAGATGTAGCTGTGAAGTAACTGGAGATGGTAGACTTGACATCCTAGTCATGGGACTCGCCCCTCTCATTAGTAAAAGATGGAAGGACGATGTCCTGGTTATAATGAAAGGAGGAAGTTACCCTTGGATAAAAATGGTCTGAGGGCTTCAGAACCACTCTGTCAGGGGAGAACACTAAATAGGGGTTCCGTAGCCATAAGTGCTTGTATCTCCGACGTCCTCTTAGCTGAGGTGATCGCAATACGGGAAGCCATCTTCAGAGCTAGGTTCCACGGTGAGACTAAGTTGAATGGAGAAAAGGGTGGATTGGACAGGGCCTCGAGTACTACACAGAGATCCCCTTTTGGAAAGGCTGGCCTCCTAGGTGGTCTGATCTTACGCAGGCCCTGAGGAACAGAGTGACCGGATGATGAAGAGCCCATCTAGTACCCGTCATGCTGAAAGGGCGGATACTTGCACCTTCAGGGTACCCGGGCCCGGGCCCTTGTTAAGCCCTGACTGAAGAAATTCAAGAATTTGAGATGGGATTCCAATCTCTTTGCTGCGACGACACGAACCTCTCCCAGATCCTAGTATAGGTGACATCAGTGGAGCTCCTTAGAGCTTGTAATAAGGTTGATATTACCTCCTGAGAGTATCCTAGTTCCCCTAACCTAGCCCTCTCAACTTCCAAGCTGGCAAATGCAGCTTCTCTGGGCTGGATGGAAGAATTGCCTCTGATGTATGAGATCCCAGGTTACTGGAAGATGTATTGGAGGCCGCGTACCTAGTTGTAGCAGGGTCGTAAACCCTGGCCTCCTCGGTCGTAACGGTATTAGTACAATAACCGTGGCTGAGGACCTCCGAAGTCGGGACAGGAATCTTGTAATCCGAGAAGTTGGAAGAAAAATGTACCCCAGCTCGAAGCTCCATGGAAGAGCTAGGCAGTTTGTCCCTTCGGCTGATGGAAAGTGAGCTCTGGACAGGAACCTCTGACACTTGGAGTTCTTTGGCGTGGCCGCTAGGTCGACTTCTGGTATTCCACAAGTTTTCGTAAGAATGGAGAATACCTGTTGGTTCAGGGACCATTCGTTGTTTGAAAGTGTCTCTCGGCTTAGGTAGTTGGCCAACGAATTCTGTGTTGCCGGGACATACACTGCCCATAGATCTAACAGGTGCACTTGTGCCCTTTCCAATATGGGCAAGCTTCCTCTTGAAGCGTGCGACTCCTGATGCCCCCCTGTATCTGGATACATGACACCGCTACTTGTTGTCCATCCTGATCAGGACACTCTTCCCCTCTAGAAGAGGCGCAATGGCCAGGAGAGCCTGAAAGGCTGCTCTGAGCTCTAAAATATTTGACACTATGCCCTGAGCCCGAAAGTGCCACTGTCCTTGGGCTACTTGGTCTAGATAGTGTGGACCCCATCCCCCCTGGCTGGCGTTCGATGTTACTACTTCTGGACTTGGGGGAACTATTGGAATGGACTCCCTGAGGTTGGACGGGTGTGTCCACCACCATACTAATTGCTTTACCCAGTTCGGGATGTGAATGGTTTGGAGTATTGACGTTCCATTCCACTGCCTGAGAAAGGAGTTCTGTAAGACTTGCATGTGTCACAGGGGCCACTGTATCAAAGGTATGGATGCTGACATGGACCCCCGGGTACTGAGGCAGGCTCTGACAGTAGACGTCTGGATGATAGCAGATTCTGTACCTTCTGGAGTAAGGGCTTCAGCCTCTCTTGAGGGAGTTGCACCCGGTACAACCTGGTATATTATTCTGCCCCTAGGAACACCCTGACTTGCTGAATGCTCTGGGTGCTGAGGCGATGCCGAATGGGGGGCACCAAAATTGGAAATGAGATTGATAGATTGAGAACCGAAGGGACCTCTGGAAGGCGGGATGATCGGGACGTGAAGGTAAACGTCAGAAAAATCTAGGAGATAGCATCCAGTCTCCCACGTCCACTGTCAACAAAATGGACTGAAGGCTTTTCCAATCTGAGGGCCTCTATTTTGATCGTCTGTTGAACCTCTTTAGGTCCAGGACTGGACGTAGATCCCCTGTTTTTTTTTTTTTTTGTACCAGAAATAAAGGGGAATAAAACCCCCTCCCTTTCTGGTGTGGAGGTACTTGGTAGGCTGGAATGTGTTCCCTGGCAATGTGCCCATGAATTTCCAATTGTGACCGGTCTTGATAGAGGATAGTGTCCATGAATCTGTTATACGAGTTGCCCATATCCGAGCGAATCTCTTGAGTCTGGTGCCCACCTGAGCTGGGTGGGCAGACGGACCCTCAAAAAGGACTTCTGCTGTTCCCCGGCTGTGATAGCCTTGGCTTACTGTAAATACATGGAGGGTCGAGTATTCCAGTCCCTCCTAAATTTCCTGCCGGGACGGTAGGATCTAGCATCCCTGTACTTGACAGGAAGATCGCGTCTGTAAGCGGGGCCCTTCTGGGGCTCTGGTCTCCTATCGGAGGGAATCAGCCCGGATTTTCCCCCGGTAACCTTGGAGATGACCAAGTCCATCTTTGTGCCAAATACACTTGAGCCGCCATATGGAGTTTTGCACCAGTAGATTTTGATGCTGTCTCCGCTATCCAGGGTCTCAGCCATAAGGCTCTTCCCAGTCATGAAGTCGCCCCCTCAGGAGCCGTAAGCCAACTTAATTTCCCTGCAGGGAGGAGAATATCTTCCCCTGGTCGGCTCCTTCTAGAATGGAATTCTCAATGTTAGCCGCCCATGCAGCGATAGTTTTAGCTACTGCCGCCGTGGTGATAGCCGGCCTACTAGCGTCTCCTGTCGTGGAGCAGGCTTTCTTCAGTTCTATATTGATTTTACGATCAAGAACGTCCCGGATGGTAACTGCATCTTCAATCGGTAGAGAAACGTCTCTAGCGAGTCGCATTAAAGATGAATCGACCGTAGTTGCATTGATCAAAGAATTGATCCTAGACTCCCACAAGGGGTACAATCTGCAAACTTGTTGCTCATACTGGGCCGCTTATGCGATCTCCCCCACTCATCCTTTATGAGGTTTTCCAGCTCTTTGATGAAGGGAAATGATTCAGGGCCCCCTTTTCAGCACCAGGAAATATTTCTGAACCTTCAGAGGTTCTGCCATAACCCCTTCCCAGCCGATCGCTTCCTCGACTGAATGGGCAAATGGTTCAACTAAAGAAGAGACAGTCCGACGCCTGCTCACACTCCTCATTCTTAGAGAGGGTTTTTGCAGCCTGGCGTAACGGCCGGGTGCTGGGCGATGTGCTTGGGGAAGGATCGCCCACAATTGATCCCTGTGCGATTCTCCTAGGAGCTTAGTATATACTCTGGCCTCTGAATCCTTGGTTACTTCAATGAAGCACGAGCGGCAGGCCAATTCCCCTGGCAAGGCTGGCGCCCCGCATATTTGGCAAACATTTGCTGTGGTGCGGGTAAGATAGCTCCATCTGGGATGAAGGTAATTGTCTGCGGTGGGACCGACTATGACAGGAGTGGCTGTGACGCGAGCGGCTATGCCTTGATTGAAGAAAGCAAGAGGGTAACCTTGAGTGACTTCTTGCGCCTTCTGCCGGAAGCATGGCTAGAATCTCCCTCTGTGCCGCAAACTTGCGTCTTTTGACCCGATAGGGCTACCAAAACTGTAGCGTCAGTGGCCAAGCTCTCTTTTTTGTCTCTTCTCTACTTACCACCTTCTGGACGGCCTCTATACCTGGTCAGCTGATGGTGGTCTGCGAGGGCAGTGGCCCCCATGAGGATAGCAGGGAGACAGCCCGGAAAGGTGGGAAAAAAGAGAGAAGGGAAAACATTACAATATGTCCCCCCCCCCAACATTTATATTTATTAAATATAATGATTTATATACATATATCTATCCTTATTTTATTTTTTATTTTTTGGATTATATTAATTGTTTAATTATGGATATACTTTCTCCTATAATATGTTATAAATTAATATATAAATGTATTATATCTTCTATCCTATTTGTTCCTATTTTTTTTTTTTTTGGTTTTTTTTTTTTGTGTAATCAATTGGCCCAGGCTGAACTGGGACGAGCCTGCACACACCTGGTGCAATCTTCACTCTGAGTAGAGCAGAGCAGCAGGACTGCAGCCAGAACTACAGAGCGATAGGAGTGTTTCCTTTTTTTTTTTTTTTTTTTTTAAACGGCGCCGCCATTTGGAAGAGGGCAGAGGAGACCGGCGGCATCATCACTGAGCTGCGTGCATGCGCAGAGCGCTGAGGGGTACGCGGCGGTGACCCCGAGAGTATGGGGTGTCAGAGGAACCACAGGGCTCAGCAGAGCTGAGAAAAAAACAACAGGCAGGCAAAGGTACAAAATGGACTAACCTTAGGTGGCAAATGTAATGATACAAATACCTTTGTGGAAGCACACACTGCACTGGAAGGAAAGACAGAGCGAAAGTGGGGGCCACTGCGAGATTTGAAGCTTCTTTAAAGCTTGCTACAGATGCCAGTATAATTCCAGAGCCCCTGAGACCACCAGAACGGGGGTTCCCACCATAAAGCTCATTTAGAGACTGTACAGGAGGGACTTCCAAACAGGAGAGGCTGAACCTGCTGGGGCGATCTGCGGTAAGAGGCATGCTTCTTGCTTGTTCGTCCAATCTGTCAGGTGAGGATAAAAAAAGAGAATGGTGCGGGGCGTCTCCCCTTCAAATTTATAGCTAACCAATCCTGTCAGGTTGTGGGGGCGGAGTCACAACCCAGTGTGTGCTGCCATGAATGCGTCAGGAAAATCAGTTTTCAATTGCTTTTTCTCCCTTGTTAACAAATGTTGAGATAAACTCACCCACACAAGGAGGGCATTGTTTTTTTAAAAAGTCATTCCACTCATAAAATTGCATTGTGAGCTGCAACACGACCATTTTGTATAAAGCTGAAAGCAGTGGCTACATATGTAAGGGTCAGATATATCTGCTCCCGAGAACATACTGCATACAATAAAGAACTGGGATTTTATGTGATAGACCAACACAAAGTGCCACTAAAAGCAAAACGCTATCTGTGGTGGAAAACTAACACTGCACATTACCCTGAACACACCATCTCCACCGTGAAACATGGTGGTGGTAGCATTGTGTTGTGGAGATGCTTTTCTTTAGCAGGGACAGGGAAGCTGGTCAGAGTTGATAGGAAGATGAATGGAGCCAACACAGGGCAATCTTAGAAGAAAAGCTGTAAAGCCCTGTACACACGATCGGATATCTGATGGAATCTAATCCGATGGATTTTTTATCAGATAACCGATGAAGCTGACTTTCATCAGTCTTGCCTACACACCATCGGTTAAAAAAATGATCGTGTCCAATGCGATGACGTAAAACACGACAACGTGCTGAGAAAAATTAAGTTCAATGCTTTTGCGCATTCGTCAACTTGATTCTGAGCATGCGTGGATTTTGACCGATGGATTTCCCCACAGACGATCGTTTTTTTCGATCGTTTTTTTAACCATAAGAAAGATTTAAAACAGGTTCTATTTTTTTCACCGATGGATAAAAAACCGATGGGGCCCACACGCGATCGGTTCGTCCGATAAAAACAGTCCATCGGTCCGTTTTCATCAGACGAACCGATCGCATGTGCAGGGCTTTAGAGTCTGCAAAAGACTCAAGACTGGGGCGGAGGTTCACCTTCAAGCAGGACACTGACCCTAAACATACAGCCAGAGCTACAATGGAATGGTTTCGATCAAAGCATATTCATGTGTTAGAATGGCCCAGTCAAAGTCCAGATCTAAAGCCAATTGAGAATCTGTGGCAAGACTTAAAAATTGCTGTTCACAGATGCTCTCCATCCAATCTGACAGAGCTTGAGCTATTTTGCAAAGAAGAATTGGGAACAATGTCACTCTCTAGATCAGGGGTCTCCAAACTTTCTAAACAAAGGGCCAGTTTACTGTCCTGAAGATTTCAGGGGGGCCGGACTGTGATCATTGGGGGTAGAAAAGGTCCCTACATCAGTGGGAAAAATAATACCCCATAAATACGCACCATTATTGGTGTCAGTGGGAGGAATTATGCTCCATGGTTGATGTCATTTGGAGGAATTGCACCCCATTATTGATGTCCTTGGCAGAGGCGGCTCTAGGCTTTGTGAGGCCTTAGGCAAATCTGAGACATAAGGGCCCCATTCATATCCATAATGGGAAAAAGAATTCAAGCGATAAAAAGCCTAAGGTGGCCTAAGGTGACCACCTAATTTGCCTAATTAGAGTGCAGCCTCTGGTCCTTGGCCCCATCGTTGGTGTCATTGGGAGGAATTGCGCCCCCTTCATTGGTGTCAATGGGGGAAATTATGCCTCATTGTTGGTATAAGTGAATGAAATAGTGCTCCATGGGCCAGATAAACTCAAGTAAGGGGCCGCATCTGGCCCCCGGACCGCAGTTTGTAGACCACTGCTCTAGATGCGCAAAACTGGTAGAGACATCCCTCAAAAAGACTTGAAGCCGTAATTGCAGTGAAAGGTGATTCTACAAAGTATTGACTCAGGGGGGCTGAATACAAATGTACTCCACACTTTTCAGATATTTGTAAAAAAAAAAGAAAGAAAACAATTTATCATTTTCCTTCCATTTCACAATCATGTTCCACTTTGTGTTGGTCTATCACATAAAATCCCAATAAAATAAAATTATGTTTTTGGTTGTAACATGACAAAATGTGGAAGATTTCAAGGGGTGTGAATACTTTTTCAAGGCACTGTGCAAACAAGATTTTTTTAAATACTAGCACAAGCTGAAAAGATTACTTACCTTATGCTGATTTTTTGATAAGCATGTGTAAAAAGATATTCCCTTTAACAGTGTATATAGAGAGTAACACAAGGGTTCAAGGTGCTCATGCACATGCCAATCCGATCCTAAAGCTGGTCACACACCAGATGAAAAATTTTGCACAAAATTCTGCTAAAGAACGTTCATTCAATTTCCTTATTGTTAGTGGAATCAACATTTGTTTTTGACCACGGTGATGAGAAAATTTGAAGGAACAGGATAGAATTTTCTTCCTCAAATGAATTTCTAACAATGTGTGCGGCTTTTAGTCAGGAAAGTCCAAAAGCAAACTAAATTTTGAAGTGTGACATTTTCCAATGACATTCATCAAGTCAATAAATATACTGAGAATTTTCATACTCATTTTTGTACAAACAATTAAAAAATCCACTGGTATATGGCCAGCTTAAGATTTCCCACTTAGAGTTTTAATTTACAAACACAATGAACATGAGTTGGGCATAGTGCGTATAGTGTAGTGTAAAAAAAAAAAAAAAAATGGCAGGGGGTGGGGAGATGGGGAGATGGATTAAATATAAAAAAAATTAAATTATAATTTAAAAAATGATGGACATTTTTGCTCAGAAAGTAAGTACTCTGTATAACCTTGTCAGATAAAGAGGCAGGGCTTTATCTTGACTTGATGTAAACTGGGCTTGACTTTTCTTTAAAGGGGTTATAAAAGTACAATTTATTTTCCCTAAATATCTTCCTTTACCTTAGTGCAGTCCTCCTTCACTTACCTCATCCTTCCATTTTGCTTTTAAATGTCCTTATTTCTTCTGAGAAATCCTCACTTCCTGTTCTTCTGTCTGTAACTCCACACAGTAATGCAAGGCTTTCTCCCTGGTGTGGAGTGTCGTGCTAAAAATGTGTTTTTTATTTTCCTTGAACATGATTGGGTGTTTTTTATAAAGTGAAATTTAACCACATTCGCAAGCTATGAGGAAACTTCCCTTGCAAAGTGTAACTTTACAATACCTGTCGCCGAGAATGTGTTTCCAGCACGACGGCATCATGCTGATTCTCGGCGACAGGGTGCCGACATCTCGCACTCACTAGAATAGAAAAAGCACATTCCAGCGAGCGCGTCAAAGAAGTGACGGGGATCCGACTTGGATTTCCGCCAATTCTAACGACGGCGTTTGGTATGAATCATGAGGGGGAACTCCACGCCAAATTTTAAATACAAAAACGGCATGGGTTCCCCCCCAGGGGCATACCAGGCCCTTAGGTCTGGTATGGATTGTAAGGAGAACCCCCTGCGCCGAAAAAATGGCGTGGGGGTCCCCCCACAATCCATACCAGACCCGTATCCAAGCATGCCGCCTGGCCGGTCAGAAAGAAGGAGGGATGGGCGAGCGCCCCCCCTCCTGAGCCGTTCCAGGCCGCATGCCGGTTTTTTATTTCAAATTTGGCATCGAATTCCCCCTCATGATTCATACGAAACGCCACGGATAGAATTGACGGGAATCCAAGTCGGATCCCGGTCGCTTCTATGACGGCTTGTTTCCATCGCGGCGAGACGGCTCGGCGCTGGCTCCCGCGATGGGGCTCGTAGGTGGTCAATCTCGCCGAGAAAGAGAACGAGATTGACACAATATCGCGGTCACCTACAGTACTTGCAAAGTGAACAGCCTATTTACTTTTAGTAAATCACCCTCCATGAGGTTGTTTTGGAGACTAGTCCAGATACTTGCAGGCACCACATTACATGGGTTGTAAAGCTTAGTTTTTTTAATTTCTAATTAGGTTCCTTTAAGCTAGTGCATTGTTGGTTCACTTACATTTTCCTTTGATTTACCTTCTAAATGTTTATTTTCTTTGTCTGAATTTCTCACTTCCTGTTTCTCCTCAGTAAACTTGCCACCATCATCCGAGCGGTGGTTAGTCAGCCAGAACAGCTTACTGAGAAAGAACAGGAGGAGAGAAATTCAGACAAAGAAAAAAAAAACATTTAGAAGGGAAATGGAAGGAAAAGGTAAGTGAACCAACAATGCACTAGCTTAAAGGAACCCATTTAGAAAATAAAAAACAAACCTTTACAACTCCTTTAAGCCCCCCCTTCTTGCTATGCTGTTTTCATAAGGTGCGTTATCGCAAGTGCATTAAAGCAAAGCATTTCGTTATTTACCATGCGCTGTGCTAATGCGGGCCAGAAAGCAGACCCGTATCTAATTGTTATTCTCATAAGCCCCATTTTTCATAAAATCTCACATTTAAATTGATATCTTACAGAATAAATCAATTACTGACATTTAAATCGGTATGTTGATAGAAAACAAAAAATGCTTCCAAAACTGAATTGGTCAAATTAAGATCCTTTCTATAAACCTGGTTTCAGTTACTAAAAGTACACAATTAGAAAGCAGGATAAAATCACAAATGAGCAGCAGCATGGGGTGATATGAAAATACTCTCTGATAGGAACATCATTAAATCCGCCATAACAGAATTATTCCTGCTGGGTTGCCCGTCGTTAATTGACACATTACCAACGAAATAAAGAAATTCAATAGCAACGTGATTGATGCAGCATTCCCCTTACACTCTTGGGGTTTTTAACATAAACAATTTGTAAGGGGGGGGGGGGAAGGCATCTGCATAGGGGAGGAGTAGGCAGCCGTCACAGAGGAAATATAAGAAAATGTTTGTCAGGGAGATGCGAGATACTGGAGGATGGAGTACCCAAGGAAATCTGCTTACATATTATTCTCAAGAATTCTAGTCTCGTTTATCACGTCTGAAAGCAGACCTCACATTAAAACCAATAACATAATCTGTAAATAATATTGAATTTTAACTTAAAAGCTATGTGTACTCTATTGTACAGTTACCCACTCACCCTAGTCCTCCTGAAGACCTACTAACCAAACCCACCCAACCGCAGGTTACATACTTTGTTGAGTAGGGCAACCTTGGTGTCAGGTCACCAGTGGCCAGGCGACAAGTGCACCCCGTTGGGGTCAGGGATGCACCACAGGGTGGTGAACCCTATAGCCGACTACTGCTAGCAGAGACGAAGTGTGAACCCAAGATCACCCAGGGCGCGGAGTCTAAGACCCAGTTTTGTATTCACCAGAGCCCCTGATGGTGGGGATGGCCTTGGCCGCAACTGGATCCAGGTCGCGACCCCGAGATTCCCTAGGTCACACTCTGCAGGGAGAGAGGGGAAGCAGCCAGCAGGACAAATGGTGGTGATGGGTAGGCCGAGGTCAGGGCAACAGGCAGACAAGGATAACCGTGGGACAGGCAAATGGTCAGGGGCACAGGCAAACAGGAGAAGTGAGGAACAAGCCAAAACGGTACACGGAAAGATGAATGTAGCACACTGCAAACAGGAACTAGCAAACTACACTGTTTAACAGCACTGCAGACCTGTAGAGCAACAGTTATTAAAGACTTCCTGGAATGGCCTGGGTGGGGCCATACAAGAAGAGGAAGTGATAAAAAGGGAACCAGAACAGAGTCAGGCCTCTAATGAACAGATGGAAACACAGGTAAGCTGCCAGGCTATTGCATATCCATGACACTTGGGCTACTTCAAATCTGATATCTTCTGCATGGGTTGCTGCCTGCACAGTGATCCTTACAGTCTTTGAAGTGGGATATGGTCTTTATGAATCTATTAGGACTCACTGCTGAGAAAAAAATGTGGCTGGAGTTTGGAAAAACTGGAGTAGACCATGGTGGTTAGGTATCTAGAGATGCTGGAGAGTCTAGGTCTAGGACACCTAGGAAGGGTGAATAACATCAGGTTTAATTAAAGTTTTCTTACTTTTAAATCAGGTAACTTGAAAAGTAGCAAAAAACTACCCCACCCATCTAGGACTACAAGAAAAGTCACATAAAGGATCAACAGACTATAAAGCTAAACAAGTGAAAGATGGGAATTGACTTTAACTTGGTTCTCCACCCACAGGAGAACACTCCTAATGCAAAGAGGTCTCTATGATTAAGCCCCACACGGGCAAAATGCATTTGGGGGGGGGGGGAGTTCTTCTATGGGCAGAGAACCAAGCTAAAGCCAATTTCCATAATCTTTCACTTGTTTAGCTTTACAGTCTGCTGATCCTGTGTGCAGCTAGGCCGTACAAGCCTTCTATCATGCAGTATCACCAGCCACAGAACTTACCTTTGGAGCAATAGTGTTTTTTAATTTACACCTTCCCAATATGTGTTTGGTAGGCGTTCTTTGGGGAAATAATTTGCCCTTAAATTATAACTGTAGCGCCTGTGTACTTTATGGTACCGGTGCTAGTTAAATTTAAGGGAGATCAGAGTGTAGTTAAACTCTGATCCAAATTGTTGAGTGCAAAACAGGGTCTCTGTCTCAGCTTGGCTGTGCTGTAGGCTATTCTGTTACACTGGGGTGTTCTTCCAACCCCGGTGCTGCAGGTGTAAGGAATGTAAAGTCGAGGTTTGGGTGCTTTTTCCCAGCGTCCAAACTGGAGGGTTTGGCCTTGCTGTGTGTGCTGGGGAAGGGTATTTATGAGGCAGACACCATTGGTTCTGGGTCTTCTTCGTCCAGTGTGGCACCCACCTTTAGGGTGGCCACATTACGGTGCCCCAGCGTTATGGCCTACCTGGCCGGGGCCTGCGTGCCACGCGGTGTTCCTTGTTCCGGAACCATGCTGGCCCAGAGCATCTGAACAGCGACGGGGACCCAGTGAGTGACTGAGTTCCCACCTTCGGTGGGGGGTCAGTCAGAGGAGCACCATTGAGAGGCTGGCGGTCCAGGAGGGCCTGGACAAACTGGCGAGATCGAGGTGGCCAGACACTGAGGGATTGATCACCTGTCAGTCGGTACCTGGGCGACAAGTTGAAGGAGATCCAGACGTAACTCATCTAAGGAGGGATATCTCCAAGAATTCAATCCAGAGAGGGCCTGTGGCAGAGGTATCTTTCTGAGGCTCACCGAGGAGGGTCTGTGGCAGAGACTTTTCCTCAAGTTCACCAAGGAGGGTCTGTGGCAGAGACTTCATCCTACAAACGTTCCAGTGATACTCCGGCTGCCAGGTCAGTGAGAGAGGCCTGTCCAGGTACACTAAACCCACTCCGGCAGGAGTGGCGCAGAGAAGTGTTACGCTTGGGAGCAGGACTGTTTCCTATCCTCACACCTGAATCTGCTATTCTCCCTTCTTCAACTTTACTTTCCTCACCACAAGTTTACTGTTGTTACCCGGCTGGGTCATTAAGAGCACAGCAAAGAGCACCTGTTGTGGACATTCCTTTACTTCTACTAAATGCAATACGCATCATTCACCCCTAGGAGTTTGGAGGAGCCATGAGTTAATTTGCCACCCAAACAACCAGCAGCTCCAATGGGGGTAATGCTACATAACTAAAGGCAAACTTTTTTTTTTTAATTTTGGATAGATTTTACAATAAAGGCAATTTTATTCAGTGCGGCTGTCCAGAAGAAATTCCTCTGTGTTTGCCTTGTGCGTCTTGTTTGCCTTGTGTTTGAGGAAATCAGGGTGGGGGGTTCACTGACAATTTTTGAAGGACTAAATCGAACTGTTAAAGGGTTGTTTTGCCATCTGTACTAGACCACATTGGGAACCAGTCTTTAAAAGTACAGCGCAGCCAATTAGGTTGAACCTATGTTTGGAGTAAACCAGCCCTGTCTGCTGCACTGAACTTGTAGATGAGGACTTGAACAAGGCACCCGTTCAGGAGGAACCACACCCAAACACAGGGCCTTTAGCACCACAGTAGTTTCTTAATAATAGTTCATTATTATAGCGATCACAAGGAAAAAACTTTATGGCTACACATCTCTGGAGTATAACTTACAATAATGTTACAGGAGAACGGCCTCTGTTGGAGGGGTGGAGGTATCTTGTCTAACCACACTGTACTGGCCCACTGGAAGGAATCCTCAGCATTGGACAGTGTCCCTACTCGCCAGAAACCTTTCCTGCCCTAAGCATTGTCCCTAACCCATGGGTTCCTTGCCCTAACCTGCCAGTCAAAGCGTGGCCAAATGACGTGGGACCTCCTATTTAAAGGCTCCCTTGTTAAGATGGCTGTCTGAATTTTTGTGGGAATTTGGCATCAAATCAGAGCTCTACTTTCCGAGGGAGGATTGAAAGAACTCCATAAGGGGACAACTTCCCTTATCAAACAAATAGAAAATATTCGCCAGCACACCCATGGATCGTAGATAACGTCCAAAAATGTAATACAAAAAAGGCATTACAAAAAGTGCAACATTTCGAGGCCACGCAGGACCTCTTCGTCAGGTAAGTAATCAGATTACTTGCCTGACGAAGAGGTCCTGCGTGGCCTCGAAACGTTGCACTTTTTGTAATGCCTTTTTTGAATAACATTTTTGGACTTTATCTACGATCCATGGTGTGCTGGCGAATATTTTTTATTTGTTTGTTTTTTGTTTGATGGTTCCAGTGCCCAGCTGGTGATCGTTTCAGCACCCACCTTCTTTCTACGTTTTCCAGGAACGTGTGCGATTGGAATATTTACATAAATTCCATTATCAGACTCCTCTTTCCCTGTAGTATGGACACAGTGCCATCTACCGGTGGGAAGAATGCTTGCACCTGCCTCCCTCCAAAAGTCTTGGGTGGAATGACTTTTACAAAAAGCAGTTTAAACCTATGGCTATAACTAAAAATCAGAATCAATTGGCTAAGTGATTAGCATTCTTGTTTTGCATTCCTAGACTCATGCATTGAACTTCACTTAGGGCACTATATAACATTCATAGTTTTTCCTTGTGTTTGTGTCATAAACAGGTTGGCTTAGGTGGTAGCAGGGCCGGCGCTACCACTAGGCGGATTAAGCAGCCGCCTAGAGCGCACTGCCACCTAGGGCGCATCCCTGGCCTGTCACCTACTCATCACCGCTGGATGTAACCTCTGGAGCTGCTGTCCCTGTGCGGTGTGTCTTCGGGAGTGTATACTGGAGTTCCAGAGGAGAGGGAATGTCTGCTGCCAGGGATAGTGCAGAGGCGCGGGGAGGAAACTATCACATCCACATGCAGTACACTGACAGCTCCCTCCCCCGGCTCCCACAGCGGCAGAGTTGTTTGGCGGTTCAGGGATCTGATGCCGAGGAGCTGGGCCGCCTCCTTCATGGTCGGGACTCGTGAGGGGGTGTGGCCAGCCAAGAGATGATCCCGCCTTTCACTGGGGGATGGAGAGCGGAATGGGCGGCCTCAGGAATGATAGCAGGTCTTTCTGGGCAGAGCAGCAGGTAAAAAAAAAAAAGGTTCTAAAAATGCTGTTTTGTTTTCACCCAGTCCTCTGCCCTGCTGTCACCCAGTCCTCTGCCCTGCTGTCACCCAGTCCTCTGCCCTGCTGTCACCCAGTCCTCTGCCCTGCTGTCACCCAGTCCTCTGCCCTGCTGTCACCCAGTCCTCTGCCCTTCTGTCACCCAGTCCTCAGCCCTGCTGTCACCCAGTCCTCAGCCATGCTGTCACCCAGTCCTCAGCCATGCTGTCACCCAGTCCTCTGCCCTTCTGTCACCCAGTCCTCTGCCCTTCTGTCACCCAGTCCTCAGCCCTTCTGTCACCCAGTCCTCTGCCCTGCTGTCACCCAGTCCTCAGCCCTGCTGTAACCCAGTCCTCAGCCATGCTGTCACCCAGTCCTCTGCCCTGCTGTCACCCAGTCCTCTGCCCTGCTGTCACCCAGTCCTCTGCCCTGCTGTCACCCAGTCCTCTGCCCTTCTGTCACCCAGTCCTGTGCCCTGCTGTCACCCAGTCCTCAGCCATGCTGTCACCCAGTCCTCTGCCCTGCTGTCACCCAGTCCTCAGCCCTGCTGTCACCCAGTCCTCTGCCATACTGTCACCCAGTCCTCCGCCATACTGTCACCCAGCCCTCTGCTGTCGCCCTATCCCCTGCTGTCGCCCTGTCCCCTGCTGTCACCCAGTCCTCTGCCCTGCTGTCACCCAGTCCTGTGCCCTGCTGTCACCCAGTCCTCAGCCATGCTGTCACCCAGTCCTCTGCCCTTCTGTCACCCAGTCCTCAGCCCTGCTGTCACCCAGTCCTTTGCCCTGCTGTCACCCAGTCCTCAGCCCTGCTGTCACCCAGTCCTCTGCCCTTCTGTCACCCAGTCCTCAGCCATGCTGTCACCCAGTCCTTTGCCCTGCTGTCACCCAGTCTTCAGCCCTGCTGTCACCCAGTCCTCCGCCATACTGTCACCCAGCCCTCTGCTGTCGCCCTGTCCCCTGCTGTCGCCCTGTCCCCTGCTGTCACCCAGTCCTCTGCCCTGCTGTCACCCAGTCCTCTGCCCTGCTGTCACCCAGTCCTCTGCCCTGCTGTCACCCAGTCCTCTGCCCTGCTGTCACCCAGTCCTCTGCCCTGCTGTCACTCGGTCCTCTCCCCTGCTGTCACCCGGTCCTCTGCCCTGCTGTCACCCAGTCCTCTGCCCTGCTGTCACCCAGTCCTGTGCCCTGCTGTCACCCAGTCCTGTGCCCTGCTGTCACCCAGTCCTCAGCCATGCTGTCACCCAGTCCTCAGCCATGCTGTCACCCAGTCCTCAGCCCTGCTGTCACCCAGTCCTTTGCACTGCTGTCACCCAGTCCTCAGCCATGCTGTCACCCAGTCCTTTGCCCTGCTGTCACCCAGTCTTCAGCCCTGCTGTCACCCAGTCCTCCGCCATACTGTCACCCAGCCCTCTGCTGTCGCCCTGTCCCCTGCTGTCGCCCTGTCCCCTGCTGTCACCCAGTCCTCTGCCCTGCTGTCACCCAGTCCTCTGCCCTGCTGTCACCCAGTCCTCTGCCCTTCTGTCACCCAGTCCTCTGCCCTTCTGTCACCCAGTCCTCTGCCCTTCTGTCACCCAGTCCTCAGCCATGCTGTCACCCAGTCCTCAGCCATGCTGTCACCCAGTCCTCTGCCATACTGTCACCCAGTCCTCCGCCATACTGTCACCCAGCCCTCTGCTGTCGCCCTATCCCCTGCTGTCGCCCTGTCCCCTGCTGTCACCCAGTCCTCAGCCCTGCTGTCACCCAGTCCTCTCCCCTGCTGTCACCCAGTCCTCAGCCCTGCTGTCACCCAGTCTTCAGCCCTGCTGTCACCCAGTCCTCTGCCCTGCTGTCACCCAGTCCTCTGCCCTTCTGTCACCCAGTCCTCTGCCCTTCTGTCACCCAGTCCTCTGCCCTTCTGTCACCCAGTCTTCTGCCCTTCTGTCACCCAGTCCTCAGCCATGCTGTCACCCAGTCCTCAGCCATGCTGTCACCCAGTCCTCTGCCATACTGTCACCCAGTCCTCCGCCATACTGTCACCCAGCCCTCTGCTGTCGCCCTATCCCCTGCTGTCGCCCTGTCCCCTGCTGTCACCCTGTCCCCTGCTGTCACCCAGTCCTCTCCCCTGCTGTCACCCAGTCATCTGCCCTGCTGTCATTTCTAGGTATAGAAATTATATTTTAGCGGTATAGAAGTTTTATTTAAAAAAAAATTGGGGGGGGGGGGCGCAAGTAGCTGGTCTCGCCTAGGGCGCAAAATAGTCTAGCACCGGCCCTGGGTGGTAGCCACATAAACTGGCCCTATTTTGTGAAACTATAAACCCTTCTGGGTCAAGGACAAATGTGAATGGTCTATATACACTCCAAGCTGATGCTAAATTAGACCATGCCATGATAAAATTAGTCAAAAACTCTGCATTTAAGGCTAGAAAATGTTTCCCCATTGGCATTCCTTCTCTGAAGCCAACTGGTTGCCAAGAACACCAGCCCTCTCCAGTTTTCTGCCTAATGAAATGGGAGATATCCCCCCAAATGATGACCCTCGGCTTCATCTAGCAAAAACAGCAGTGGAATTGAGTGACGGGCATCACGCTCTACTTTTCAGCAGGGTACGCTTTGTATTCTCAGTGTAAGCCTTTCATTATATACATAACTGCACAAAGGGTGGCTTTGCAGCAGTCACGCGTGATCACCCTATGAGCCTGTCCACAAGCCAGTATGACAGATTACTCTGGTTTCTAATAAAGGTTATTTTGATTAGAGAATTGATTGGACTGCAGCCACTCAAGAAGATGAAGTTAGTAGAGGAAAAAAATAAAAGGCCAGCCTGTAGAATGGGTGGGCTCTGATATCAGAAAGACTCATTTGTGCATTGCTTTGGAAGTAAATAGATTATCCGCTTAGCAAAGACTCTCAGGACAAAGAAACCAGAGATTCTAAGAGATGTACTGCGGTTACAAAGAGAATTTCTACACAAAATAAATGTTCTTCTCAAAGGTTTTATATATTTAAATATACAATAAAGCATATCTAAGAATTTGTCTGAAAGCAGTTTCTATTGACATTGCCACCCATCATCTTCCTTGCAGCCATATACAATGCCATAATCTTCCACGCAGCCATATACCATGCCATAATCTTCCATGCAGCCATATACCATGCCATAATCTTCCATGCAGCCATATACCATGCCATAATCTTCCTCGCAGCCATAGACCATGCGATCTTAACCCCTGCTGTATTTTTGGCAAGTATTAGGCTTTTTTTCTTTTTTTTTTACCAAAAATAATCATGGAGTCATGCTTCCCACACTCTATAATTTAATGTCAAGAGTGATTTGTTTAAAGAATAACTGCATTTTTTTTAAACACCTTAACTCCAGGGACACCAAACTCAACTATAACTGTTTTGCATTATATTTCCCTGTGCTTTGAGAGCTTTCATTACAGCTCACTGTATTACATCCAGTTTGTTAGCAACTGCACTGTAACTGCAGACAAATGCGGAAAACAGCAAGAAAAGGCACATGTTCCCCATAAATCTTGTCTTCAAGGTCGGTAGCTATTTTTTACTATTTTTACAATAACCTTAGTTATATTTACTAAAAATCTACTTGACTCTTACAATCAGTCTTGTCTTTTTGATTTTAAACACTGAGTGCTAAGACCTAGGGTTGTGGGTTTAAATCCAAACCATGGCACTATCTGCACAGCAGCCATGGCACTACCTGCACAGAGTTTTACGTGTTCTACCTGTGCCTGCGTGGGTTTTCCCTTGCATGCCAAAGACAATCTGGTACAGTATCTCACAAAAGAAAGTACATCCCTCACATTTTTGTAGATATTTCATTCTATCTTTTTATGTGGCAACACTGAAGAACTGACACTTTGCTACAATGCAAAGTAGTGAGTGTACAGCTTGTATAACAGTGTAAATTTGCTGTTCCCTCAAAATAACTCAACACACAGCTATTAATGTCTAAACCGCTGGCAACAAAAGTGAGCACACCCCCAAGTGATAAATGTCCAAATAGGGCCCAAAGTGTCTTTGTGGCCTCCATTATTTTCCAGGACTGTCTTAACCCTCTTGGGCATGGAGTTCACCAGAGCTTCACAGGTTGTCACTGGAGTCTTATTCCATTCCTCCATACGACATCACAGAGCGGGTGGATGTTAGAGACATTGCGCTCCTCCACCTGAGGATGACCCACAGATACTCAATAAGGTTTAGGTCTGGAGACATGCTTGGCCAGTCCATCACCTTTACCCTCAGCTTCTTTAGCAAGGCAGTGGTCTTCTTGGAGGTGTGTTTGGGGTTGTTATGTTGGAATACTGCCCTGCAGACCAGTCTGCGATGGGAGGGGATCATAATTTGCTTCAGTATTTCACAGTACATGTTGGCATTCATGGTTCCCTATAGGACTGTAGCCCCCCAGTGCCGGCAGCACTCATGAAAGCCCCAAAACATGAAACTCCCACCACCATGCTTGACTGTAGGCAAGACACACTTGTCTTTGTACTCTTCACCTGGTTGCTGTCACACATCTGAACCAAATAAGTTTATCTTGGTCTCATCAGACACAGGGCATGTTTCCAGTAATCCATGCCCTTAGCCTGCTTGTCTTCAGCAAACTGTTTGTGGGCTTTCTTGTGCATTATCTTTAGAAGAGGCTTCCTTCTGGGATGACAGCCATGCAGACCAATTTGATGCAGTGTGCAACGTATGGTCTGAGCACTGACAGGCTGACCCCCTACAGCAATGCTGGCAGCACTCATACATCGATTTCCCAAAGACAACCTCTGGATATGATGCTGAGCATGTGCACTCAACTTCTTTGACCGACCATGGCAAGGCCTATTCTGAGCCTATCCTGGAAAACCGCTGCATGGTCATGGTTTTGGCGACCATGCTGCAGCTCAGTTTGAGGGTCTTAGAAATCTTCTTATAGCTTAGGCCAGTGATGGCAAATCTTGGCATCCCAGATGTTTTAAAACTACATCTCCCATGATGCTCAACTACACTGCGAGAGCATCATGGGAAAGGAAGTTCCAAAACATCTTGGGTGCCAAGGTTCACCATCATTGGCCCAGGCCATCTTTATGTAGAGCAGATCCTCAGAGAGTTCTTTGCCATGAGGAGCCATGTTGGACTTCCAGTGGCCAGTATGAGTGCGCGATAACACCAAATTTAACACACCTGCTCCCCGAGCACAACCTGAGACCTTGTAACAATAACATGCCACATGACGCCAGGGAGGGAAAATGGCTAATTGGGCCCAAATTTGTACATTTTTACTTAGAGGTGTACTCACTTTTGTTGCCAGCGGTTTAGACATTAATGGCTGTGTTGAGTTATTTTGAGGGGACAGCAAATGTATACTGTTATACAAG
Organism: Rana temporaria; assembly: GCF_905171775.1. Lineage (NCBI taxonomy): Eukaryota > Metazoa > Chordata > Amphibia > Anura > Ranidae > Rana > Rana temporaria. The sequence goes on from NC_053498.1 coordinate 30,106,028, forward strand.
CTGTTATACTCACTAATTTACATTGTAGCAAAGTGTCATTTCTTCAGTGTTGTCACATGAAAAGATATAATAAAATATTTACAATTACAAATGTGAGGGGTGTACTCACTTTTGTGAGATACTGCAGGTCAATCAGCTCCTGTCTAAATTGGCCCTAGAATGTGTACCCATGGTGTGTATGTGAGCAGCTCAGGCTGCTAGGAAGTAAAGCAGGGGTGCCCAACCAGTGGCCCGCGGAGCCCTCTGATGTGACCCGCGACCTCCTGCTCTAGGATGGAATAGAATACAGTTATTAAAGGTCAGTTTATTACCAAAATCACAGTGTATATATGGGCATATCTGTTCTGCAGTGGTTACTGGGCTGCTTTCAAACGAATCCGCAAATGCAGAGCAGTGCACCTGTGGGTTACCTGCACTGAGCCATAGACTTATTTTATTATCTGGGAGTTTGGTGAGCTTTCTCAAAGTGCACCAAACCTGCAGAATATAATAGAAGTCTATTGCAAAGTGAAGAAAAGCCAAAGGTACACTGCATTGCACCCGTGGTGCGGGTAAACTGCATCGCATTAGTGTAAAAGCAGCCATGGGCCCCTTTCACATGGTCAGTCCGACCCAATTGGACCCTCCATTCACTCCTAAGGAGTGGCAGATGTAAACCAACTTGTGTCTTACCTCCAAACTGATCAGGCTGTGTCCGTGTCTGCTCTGCATATGCAGAGCGGATACGGACCTGCTATCCGCCCGCTCCGCTGATTGTAGCCCGCGACTAGTTACCAAGTCGCTTAAGTGGTCCTCACGCTTCAAAAGGTTGGGCACCCCTGAAGTAAAGTCCTGTGCCTGCTGCTGTGAGTGCTGGCTGGGAAATGGCTCGCCCATGCTCCAGACAATGGCATATAAGAGCTAAAGATCCTGGAAGCCGCACATCAGAACAAGACCTGCTGTATATAGACAAGTGGCAGTCTCAGACTGGACCCCCATCAGTCCACCCCCCCTATTAGTTGCACTCCTCCCACTGTAGCTTACTCATGGGGATGCCGGGATCTTCAGCTGTTACCTAGAATGTGTACAGTATGTATGAATGTGAGTTAGAGACCTTTGATTGTAAGCACCTTACAGGGCAGGTTCTGATGTGAATGTACACTTTATGGTAGTCTGTTTTCCTCCACAGTTACACAGATGCAAGGAAAATTTAGATGTGGGCTCACAAGTAATTCAACTTTTGAAAATTTTACTAAACAGCACCAGGTAATGAAGTTGGAGTTATCAGTGAAGGATAAATGGCAAAAAGAGAACAGTGAAAAACATTCTCTTACATTTACAGAGTAACGCTGTGCCTCCATGTTCTAGACGTTATTTTAAGCCATGAATGAATTAACACGATACAATTAAAAAATATATATATATTTTCAGGGGATTCATTCGATACTTACAGAGCTGGCTTCTAGGATGTCTCTCCAGATGGGAACTTCCTCTGTTGGATTTGAGTAATCCAGCAAATTGTCTATCAACACTTGACCAATAAGGTCATGCCGGGTAAATCGGTCAAAGTCATAAACGCTGAAGTGCAATTTGCGGTTTTGAAGCTCATTAAAGGGCACATTAAAATGGAATGTTTCATTAAAGATTGGGTTAAGAGTCTTGCGGTGGACTTTAGTCTGGAACTTTTTCTTGCGGTCAGGAAGAAGGTACATCTTTACGTAAGGATCTGAGAATCCATTGGCATCCTTTGCCGGCAGGTCTAGAGCCTTCAGTATCTTTACCACCAGCTGTTCTGAATTGTAGCCATATCGAAGGATAAAGCTGATACGCCCACAGTTTGTGGCTTCCAATTTCTTCATCTCAGCATCTGCTGAACGCTGTTTATATAACTCCGGCTTTATCTGACCAATACTGGTGGCCTGCTCTGGTTTCTCATCCACGTGACCTGAAAAATCAGGACTGGACAACTGCTGTGTCATGGGTCTGGGTAACGTGCTGTATCTGCAAAACAGAAAAACAATGTTAATTTAATTTTGTCAACAGGTTACATGTTTTCGTTTGATTTAAGATGAACCTCTAAGGCTCCATTTCCATGGACGTTTTTATAGCCACTTTTCTGAGCGTTTTTTGCAGCTTAAAAACAGCTCTCCATGTTAGTCTATGGCCTCATGCCCACCATGATGTTTTTGAGCTGTAGATGGCTGAGCCGTTTTTAAGCTGTAAAAAAAACCCAGGACCAGTGCGTTCTGAAGCTCCAGAGTAGAGCTGTAAAAATGCCAGACGTTAAAAAACGCTCAAACGCGCAAAAACGCTCAGAAACGCTCAAAAACGCTACTGCAGCGTTTTTGAGCTCCAGCTAAAAAATAAATAAATAAATAACATGGACAGGCGTTTTTAAGCTGTAAAAAAGGCTAAAGAAAGTGGCTGTAAAAACGTCCATGGAAATGAAGCCTAATAGTTGAGAACAGATACCTAGAGGATCATGCACACACACACACACCAGTTTTAGTTTTCTGGAAAACATAACCATTCTTGAGCTCCAAGCACCAACAATTAAAGGTTTATGGTTCTTTCCTAGTATTCTAGACCCATAAATATCTCCACAATAAGTCCAAATATGTCCACAAATAAGTCCACAGATGGTTTGGAGGCCATAAAAGTAAGCTAACACGGTTCTCTCACCTTTTTATCCCCACCTGATAGGGCTCATTCACACCACAGCAATGTGGTAACAGAAAATTTTAACATGCGGTATCGTGTATTTAATGTTTATTGCCTTAAGCAGCCTTTTATTTTGGGCTGTCAAAGCTCTGTTCACATTCCACTTACTCCATTACAATGACATTAAATAAGTCACAGACCAAGATGAGTTTTCAAAAAAAGAAGATCTACAGTAACCGTTTACTTGAGCGTATAGATCCGATTTACTTAAAGAGTTAAGAGTTCACTACAATTATCCAATTATGTGCATATGCACATCAACGGGAATTCAAAGTGAAAAGGAATCTTCTTTAAGCATGGTTTCATAACTAAAGTGAATATTTACACATTTTTGTGTGTTGCTATGGCTATTTTTCACGGTAAATCGCCGCTGATAGGGGCGGTTTACCACGTGATCGCTCCATCCAATGACGGAGCGATCACTTGTAAACAAACCGGCGTCATGTGATGACGCCGGTTCCTCCCTCCCCTCTCTGTACCGAACGGTACAGTGTGAGAGGAGAGGGGAAAAAGCGGATGCAGCACGAGTGCTGTGGGCTGGATCTGTGACAAATGCAATCACAGATCCAGCCATCCATCCCTGCTCAGCCATCCCTGCCCCATACTAAGGCCCCGTACACACGATAGAATCCATCCGCAGATAAATCCCAGCAAATGGGTTTCTGCGGATAGATCCTATGGTGTGTACACGCCAGCGGATCTGTTTCCGCGGAGAAATCTCCTCTGGGATGGATCCCAGCAGATCGGATATTTGCTGTGCTGCACAACATATCCATCTGCTGGAATCCATTCCAACGGATGGATCCGCTCGTCTGTACAGACTTACCGGATCCATTCGTCCAAAGGGATTCCCCGCACGCGTCGTAATGATTTGACGCATGCGTGGAATTCCTTATATGACAGCGTCGCGCCCGTCGCCGCGTCATAATCGCGGCGACGGCGCGACACGTCATCGGCAGAGGATTTCCGCGCGGATTTCAATGCGATGGTGTGTACACTCCATCCCATCGAAATCAGCGGAAATCTTTGAGAGGATTTATCCGTGGAAACGGTCCGCTGGACCGTATCTGCGGATAAATCCTCTCGTGTGTACGGGGCCTTAGACTACTCTACTGTGCAATACTCTGCAATACCCCACACTACTCTGCAATACCCCACACTACTCTGCAATACCCCACACTACTCTGCAATACCCCACACTACTCTGCAATACCCCACACTACTCTGCAATACCCCACAATACCCTGCAACGTCGCCTATGGGGATTTTTAAGTAGCGAAGTTTGGCGCCATTCCACAAGCGTGTGCAATTTTTAAGGGTGACATGTTGGGTATCTATTTACTCGGCGTAACCTCATCTTTCACATTATGCAAAAGAATGAAGAAAAAAATACTACATTTTATAACAGAAACAAAGAAAAATTCATTTTTTTTACAGAATTTTCAGTCTTTTTTCTCTTATAGCGCAACAAATAAAAAACCCAACGGTGATTAAATACCACCAAAAGAAAGCTCTATATGTGTGAAAAAAAGGACGAAAATTTCATTTGGGTACAATGTTGTATGACTAAGTAATTGTCATTCAAATTGTGAGAGCACCGAAAGCTGAAAATTGGTCTGGTTATTAAGTGGGTTTACGTGCCTGGTGGTCAAGTGGTTAAGAAAAGTATAACAGGATTCACACCATTACAGTGTACATAGTATAGCGAATGCATTTTTGATAAATACATTTAGTCAGTATAATAATGGTGAATAATCCTTCAAACTCAGTTTCTAGCTAGTAAACCTCCAAGAATAAACCGATTTTTGTGATTTTTTATAGCATAAATATAAGTGAAAGCTGGGTTTCCCAATGCATTTGCTAATTATCTTGTTTGATTGGTTCATAAAGCTCAGGACAGGAAGTGATTTGGGCAGGAAGTAAGGGGAGGAAAAAGGACTTGAACACAACCTGAGGACAAAAAGGATGTCGTTTTGGCAGGACTGTGAGAAGCAAAAAGCAGTCTGAAAGAGATTGTGGATCCTGAAAATGTCTCCATTATAAAGACTGATAAAATGAACATTACCTGGGGATGACAATAAATCAACAATCCAAGTAAAGTCATTTTTAGTGTATCCTTCTTGCATACATTTATCCATGCAAATTTACTGGAAAGGATAGTTAGCTTGGGCATGTGTATATTTTATGCATATTTTGTGATACTTTGAAGGCCATGAATTGTTTTTCTTACAATTGTATGCGCAGCTTTACCTTTTAGCAAATCATTAATATACTACAGAGTTTTTTTTATGCGCCTTTGTTTGTTTCACGAAGAACGTTAAAAGACACCAAACAAAACATTTTGTGTAAAGATTCTCAATTCCTTTAGTGGATCAACCTATATACTGTATATCTGTAATTTAAAGTTTGTACAGAGCTTTTAAAAGCAGGGAGATTCCCAATTCAGCTTTGCTTGCAATCTGAGCCTCAGCTGTTGTGCTCTGTAAACAATAGGCTTTTTACAGAAAATCAGTTAAAGTATGTCAGGGCAAAATAATAAAAATAAGAAAAAGCAAACAAACAAAGAAATCAGCGTATAATGGCAATGTATGTACAAGTCCCCATCATTTATACCTTTAAAGACCCTGCAAGCAAAAATACCTGTTTATGTGCCAGAAATGCACTCAGCTTCAACTTCCCTATTGTCAGTTCACAGCTCAGTGCATTTTCTGGACTGCAATAATAGACATAGGGGTAGATCCACAAAGAAATTACGCCGGCGTATCTACTGATACGTCGGCGTAATTTAAAAATTCCCGCGTCGTATCTTTGTTTTGAATCCTCAAAACAAGATACGACGGCATCTCAGCTAGATCCGACAGGCGTACGTCTTCGTATGCCGTCGGATCTAAGATGCAATATTTCGGCGTCCGCTAGGTGACGTTCCCGTCGTAATCCGCGTCGAGTATGCAAATTAGCTATTTCCGACGATCCACGAACGTACGACTGGCCGTCACATTTTTTTACGTCGTTTCCGTTCGGCTTTTTCCGGCGTATAGTTAAAGCTGCTATATGGTGGCGTACTCAATGTTAAGTATGGCCGTCGTTCCCGCCTCGCATTTTGAATTTTTTACATCGTTTGCATAAGTTGTCCGTGAATGGGGCTGGACGCCATTTACGTTCACATCGAAACCAATGATGTCCTTGCGACGTCATTTGGAGCAATGCAACCTGGGAGTTTTTACGGACGGCGCATGCGCAGTTCGTTCGGGGCGGGGACGCACTTCATTTAAATGAAACACGCCCCTACCCGCCGAATTTGAATTTTGCACCCTTACGCCGCGAGAGATATACGCTACCCCACCGTAACTTATGGGGCGGATTCGTTGAGGATTCAAACCAACTAAAAGTAAGTTACAGCGGCGTAGCGTATCTTAGATACGCTGCGCCCAGCGCAGATGTATGTGGATCTGCCCCATAGTGTCAGCCCTGCCCAGCAATCTTTTGCTAAACTACAGTATCCATCCTTCTCTCCTTTTTTCCACAGCTTAGGGGGGGGGGGTATTGTTTTGTAATCCAAAATAAAACCCAGGAGAACAGATTAGACTCCTAAAGATAACACAGAAACAGTGTACACAAGACACAGGACAGCTCTGGATTTCTGGCAGGGTTAATTTTATTATTTTATTTTTATAGTACAAAATGCATTCATTTTAAGAGTTTGCGTATACTGTATTTATTGGCGTATAACACTCACTTTTTTACCCTGAAAATAGAGGGTAAACTGTGCCTGCATGTTATGAATGAATGAATGAATGAATGAAAAACTTATATAGCGCGGCACATGCGAACTGAATCGCCTCTGGGCGCTGGTTGTTTGTGTCTCATGCCATCAGAAAAGCAGGGTTTTGATCTGCTTTCTGAAAGACAGGTGGTTTTGCTCCAACCGAATGCTGGTTGGTAAAGCATTCCAAAGCCTGGGGCCTTGGAAAGCAAACCTTCTTTCTCCTTTGGACTTGTATTTGGTTTTAGGAACCTTGACCAGATTTTGGTCGGTGGATCGCAGAATGCGGTTGCAATTGTGAGGTTATACTCGAGGGACTGTGGAAAGTTTTTTTCCTAAACTTCCCTCTTAAAGTTAGGGTGTGTGTTATACACCTGTGCGTGTTATACACCGATAAATCCGGTATGTTAAAGTTAACCTACTAAAAACTTGAAAAAAAAAGGCTAGGACCTACTGTGGACTAAAAATTGTAAACAAACAATATTTTTTATAACATATTGTATATTTTCCTTACTACACAAACTAGTCCTAAACATTAAAATGAACACAAAAAAAAAATCTATACAGTCCCACCCAGAAGCACCAAAGAAAACTAGGGCAATACTAGATTCATCGCCTATTTAGAATAATGTCCCTTGGCATATTAATTTATTCTCACAGTAAAGGTTTTGTAATTCAGTAATGATTTCATGGACAATTTCAGATAAATGCTAAATTACAGATTTCTCAGAAAAGAAGTGCAAATTTTTGCTGAATTTACAAAAGCAGTTCTTTTTTTAAACCTTTTAGTGTCAGACCAATTTTTCAATTTTACATACACATTAAGGACTTGAAAATTTACTGATGAGCCCAAACAATTTTTCCTAAATCCGAGGACCTATTAAATAAAAAGAAAGCCGCCCCAATTATTTTCATTATATTTGTGAACATGACTATGAAATCCTATATTTTTAGTAAAACCTATTTTTAGTTTGTTTAGCGCACACAAACACAATATAATATCCACATTTCCTATTAACAATAAAGGACAACACTGTTTTAAGTGAATAAATATCAAAGCTATTTAATCTCAAATCTGTGCAAGCTTTCCCCAATCCCCATGACATGAAGTGTAGTGGCATCTCCTCAATGCGAAAAAATAGATCAGGGTTCAAACCCTACTTCCCTACTCTGTCCAAAAATAATTATAAACTGTTGGGAGAGTTTAAAGCGGGGTTTCACCCTAAAACAAAAATTCTAACATTACATTGAGCTGACTTCTGACACTGACAGTATGCTGTTTTTTTTTTTTCTTTTTGCCGTACATACCGGTTTATCGCTATTTTCCCCCCGGCTTCCGGGTAGTGAATCCCGCGGGAGTGGGTGTTCCTATTGACAGGTGATTGACGTGATGACAAAAGCTTCCCACCGGCGCATACGGCGCGTCACGAGTTGCCGAAAGAAGCCGAACGTTGGTGCGCAGGCGCCGTATAGCACCGTATAGAGCCAACTCACAGTCCGGCTTCTTTCGGCAACTCATGACGCGCCGTATGCGCCGGTGGGAAGCTTTTGTCATCACGTCAATCACTTAGCCTGTGAATAGGAACGCCCACTCCCGTGGGATTCACTACCCGGAAGCCGGGGGGAAAATAGCGATAAAACTGTATGTACGAAAAAAAAAAAAAAAAAAGATCAACATACATACATTTTTTTTTAGGGTGAACCCCCGCTTATAACATGCATATCTGACCAACTCCCTTATATTCGCAACAAGTACTGTCCGCAATTAGTTTTTTTTTTATGCTGTACGTACCTCGTAATCCATTTTTTCAATCTACTTCTCCCCGCGGGAGTAGGCGTTTCTATGCCTAGGGGGATTGTCATCTGGGGGGTCGCCCAGATGATTGACGTCTGTTCCCCCCGGCGGATAAGGCCACGCCCCCGTATTGCGTAGGCGCGCACGAGTTACAGAGTTTCCGAAAGAAGCCGAACTGTATAGACCCGACTCACATCTCCGCATGTTCGGCTTTTTTCGGAAACCCCCTGACTCGTGCGCGCCTACACAATACGGGGGCAGGGCCTTATCTGCCGGGGCGAACAGACGTCAATCATCTGGGCGACCTCCCAGATGACAATTCCCCTAGGCATAGAAACGCCTACTCCCGCGGGGAGAAGTAGATTGAAAAAATGGATTACAAGGTACGTACAGCATAACAAAAAAAAAATAATAATAATTGCGGTAAAAGATTACTAGGAAATAAACGGTACTGTATAAAGTAAAACCTTGGACTGCGAGCATAATTCGTTCCAGAAACATGCTTGCAATCCAAAGCACTTATATCAAAGCAAATTTCTCCATAAGAAATAATAGAAACTTAAATGATTCATTCCACAGTTCCATTCATTCCTTCAGTTTATAGTCCATATAAAAAGATTATAGCAATGTGACCAGGTTGTGTAACAATAAAATGTCCATCCACAAAAACAAAAAAAGAAGCAGAATCCAGCAGGAGCTACAGAGTATAAAAGAGAAGACAGTGTAGCAATATGTTGCTAAATGTTGTACATTCATTAAATGTAACCATATTGCTACACTTATGCTGTCCATACACTCCACGAAAAATCGTCGGAACGAACTTTCGAAAAACGAACGTTTGGTCGTGAGCGCAAACGATAGTGCCATCATGTAATGACCGATAAATCGTTCAGTGGACATAAATAAAAAAAAATTGGTTCGTTTTTGTTACATATACCAAGTGCAGAAAGTTCAGACAGGAAACACATTAACCTTCCGATTTATTGTTCGTTCGGCAGAAAATTTCCAAACTTGTCCTTCGTTTTTTTCGGCTCAAAAACGTCCCAACGATTATCGATTTTGTGCCCATTAACTGGTCGAAAAACGAACGAACTGTCTGAACGACCGATTTTCGCCCGATTTTTCATATAGTGTATGGCCAGCATAAGAGGCGCCTCTCTTTATACTCAGTTGTGCTATGTGCCATTGTCTTGCAAAACACAAAGTTACTCTCAAACCAAGGTTTTACTGTATTGACAAAATGTATTATCACACTAGGTTCTTAATCAGATGAAGCTACTTTGGGCTTTCCCTGTATAATAAAATGATTCATCTAAAAATAAAAACAAACCATTGAGTTCATTTTTCTTTTATGTAACACACTTCTTATTCAGCCCGTTATGTGGAAATCTTTACAAACATGGCAATTATTTTTTGCAGATAGAAAAAGTCAATAGAAAGCAGTGTTATTCACTAGCCGTGGGAGTCTGGTGCTGCGTGCACTACCTGCTTCAATCCAATTTTAACATTAGATGGCTGGAGTTAGAAGCCTGGCCGATAAGCTCAGGTGACAGCTGGGATCTGCAATAATCTTTCCTGACAGCATCTCCCCTCACACTGACAGATAAGTGGGAAAATCCTCACATGCTCAATAAGACACCAGCAGACACAGACCTAGCATCAGTTTGCTGCCATTCTGCATTAAAGGAGAAGTAAATGGGTATAGGAAAAAATCATCGACAATCTGCGTTAAAAAAAAAAGAAAAAAAGTCTGATTAAGACGGGAGTCGAGGCATTTTTTTTGTATCATCTATAGCCATTTTTACCTCTAATCAATGTATCTTACCTTTTACATTACTGCAAAGCAACTAGCATTCTTAATATTGTAGGCACTTAAGCCAACGTAGCCTAATTCCTATGGGCTGTAACAGTGAGGCCTCGTACACACGACCGAGGAACTCGTCGTAAATGAAACATCGTTTTCCTCGATGAGTTCCTTGTCAGGCTTGTCGAGAAACTTGACGAGCTTTCTTTGCGTACACACTGTCAAGACCAAATCTCGTCGATCTCAAACGCGGTGACGTTCAACACATACGACGGCAGGGAAAGTTCGATTCCACTGGCACAACCCTTGGGGCTGCTTTTGCTAATCTCATGTTACTGCGTGTTAAGTAAAAGTTTGGTGAGAGACGATTTGCACTTTTCAGTCTGTTACAGCGTGACAAATTTGCTATCTCTATTACAAACGCTACTTTTACCGAAGGTGCGCTCCCGTCTCATACTTTATTCTGAGCATGCGCGGGTTTCTAAGCATACACACGAACGTGTTTCTCGTCGAAAACCAGCCCGACGAGGAACACGACGAGGAAATTGAGACCCATCGAGGAAAAAGAGAACTTGTTCTCTTTTTTTCTCGTCGAGTTCCTTGACAGTTTTCTCGATGAAAAACATACACACGACCGTTTTCCTCGGCGAAAAAGCTCTGCCACCAAGTTTCTTGATGGATTCTATCGAGGAAAACGGTTGTGTGTACGAGGCCTCCTACTATAAAAAAAATGGCAGCAATTCTGCCCCTTTAGGTGCCACCAAATGTGCTGAAGGTTGATCCCTCCAAGGACATCAGCACCTCCCTACCTTTTACCCCACACGCATACAGTATCTCACAAAAGTGAGTACACCCCTCACATTTTTGTAAATAATTTATTATATCTTTTCACTAGACAACACTGAAGAAATTACACATTGCTACAATGTAAAGTAGTGAGTGTACAGTTTGTATAACAGTTTAAATTTGCTGTCTTCTCAGAATAACTCAACATGGCCATTAATGTCTAAACCTGCTGGCACCAAAAGTGAGTACACCCCATAGTTAAAATTATCCAAATTGGGCCCGAAGTGTTAATATTTTGTGGGGTCAACAATTTTTTCTAGCACTGCCTTAACCTTCTTGGGCATTAAGTTCGCCCTAAGATCCGACAGGTGTAATTGTTTTACACCGTCGGATCTTAGGATGCAATACCGCGGCCACCGCTGGGGGGAGTTCGCGTTGTAAACCAGCGTCGGGTATGCAAATTAGTACTTACGGCGATCCACAACGGTTTTTCGCGTTCGGTACGTCGCTGCTAGTCTAGTTTCCCTTCGCAAAGTTAGTCGTCGTTTTAGCTGCCCTAACTTTACACAGCCCATGTTAAAGTATGGCCGTCGTTCCCGCGTCGAAATTCAACAATTTTTTTTCTTGCGTAAGACGTCCAGGAATACGGAAGTACGCTATGCACGTTGCTGTTCGAAAAAATGACGTCACTTCGCGCAAAGCACGGCGGGAAATTCGAAACGGAGCATGCGCAGTAGGTCCGGCGCGGGAGCGCGCCTAATTTAAATGGCACACGTCCCTTTGAATTACGCGGGCTTACGCCAGAGGCCGCCGGCGTAGGTTTTCATTGCAAGTGCTTTGTGAATCAGGCACTTGCGATGAAAACTTGCGGCGGTGTAACGTATCTACGATACGTTACGCCGCCGCACTTCTACGTGAATCTGGCCCACTACTTTCACCCTGCTGTACATAGTGGCTTTGTAAATATAGCAGAGCAAGAAGTGCAAATTAAAGTCACAACCATCAGAACCCAGGCCAGTGACATAGTTGTGGATTGGTTTACTGAAGGGAGCTTATTGCATTTATCCCTTCCTCTTTACCATGTTTTTTTTTTTTCTTAAGTTCATGGTCCAGTGATGTGAAATGAAAACTAGCATCCCATCCCAACTTCATTTAATTAAAGATTGTCAATTTCTATCTACCTTGGATCAATTCCAGAAAATCTCAGAGGTAATTTGCTAAGAATGAACAGCCGGTTTTTACTCGCTCTAATTTTTACAATGCTATGTACCAAATTTTGAAGTTGGCAAAAAAAAAACATCAGTTGTCTGTTTTTTCCCTAATTAAGGATTTAAGTGTACTAAAAGGAAAATCTAAAGCTGAACTCCAGGTACAAAAACGTGCGTTTACTGTGTTCCTCAATAACTCAATCAAAAGATACAAATACAATTTGTACCAAATGCCTTTGTAAACCAAGTAATTACCTTCAAAAAGTAGCAATGACATTATTACTGTACAGTACATAGCCTGTACGGAGCTGTGGGAGGGATCCAGCAGGCCCCACCCACTACAGACTGCTTTCAGAAAACTAAAGAAAGAGGCGGAGACAAGACCAGTCACTCTGAACAAGGAGAGAAACTAGCAGTGACCGGTCTTTATTACAGGAAGCTTCTACACAGAACAATTGAAAAGGAGACACTCACAATGCCACATCCGTATGTATATAGGGAACAAAAAAGTTGGTGCTACAAGAGACACCACAAATAAGGGTCAGACTTTAAAGGCATGAACAACAATGTGAAAGTTATGGAAAAATTATATTACAATTTATTAGAAAAAATACATGGTATATCACAAAAATGTACAATATAGTTAAAAATTATATAGGATGATAAAATATGCATAGTGAGCCCTTGCATATCGACACATTTCACCGTTTGGCTTCTTCAAGGATATAAGCAAGGTTCAAAGAAGTCTCACTAATTTGGAATGAGATATACATAAATTAGAACAAAACACACACATACTATTATCAGTCCAAGACACACAAACAACCAAAGCTGAAGACACAGACAAACCAGGAGGATACCTTAAAGTGGAAGTGTCCCCTATATATGAGGGTCCCTATGGACAGGGAGTTCTAAATATTTCAAATGTCCACACTGGCAAATAAATGTTGAAGTGGGTTGCAGCAAAGTAAACCACAGATGATAGATTCTAAGAAAAAATATATATACACACATGAACATATACAGTATGTATAATAATTAGTAAATGATCTATATAGTTATAGGGCAAGGAGACACAGAAAGAAGTGTGTACACCTTTTTATATGGAAGTAAGAAACTCAAAAACAGGGGCATATGGACGTCAGATGTGACAAATTATTAAAGAGAGTACTGCAGAGATACAAAAATTAACCAATCATATGGGAATCCTTATCTGCCAAATCATTAGCATAGAAACACCCACGGAGGACGCATTGTCCAAGACGGAAATCTACAAAAGATATACCAACAACAGAGGGTCAGATGGAAAAGTGGCCATGTGAACAGTCAGTAACACAAAATAATATATAGCAGGGAGATATGGAGTACTCACATATAGCATCTGACGTACACGTGTGCCCCTGGGACACAGTCCGAACTGCGCACATCTATATGGGCCCCCTCCGTTATTTATACCCATTGCACACCGACGTAGACAACGCCGGCGCAACAGTGATAATGTCAGCGACAAACGCTGCTAGGTAGAGGGCGTCTGTCACCATAGTGTTGTCAAAGGTGCACGCACGGAGATGTATTAACCACGTGTGTGCAAGACAACACAGACCATTGCCATATAAGCAACACCCGGGATCACGACCCAGGAAATATGGAAAAACTTCTCTGTTGCTGAGTTCAGAGCCCTTAAAAATCTAGTTTTTTTATAGTAAGAGAGTGAAGGGACCACCACCCAGGAGCCTCTACCCGATTCACAAGAGGCACTGGGACTTTGTGTTCAAACTACACAATATCAGAATGAAATACAGTCCCTAGAGAAGGCAGTAAAGAAAAAGTCAAATCAGTTCCCATCCCTCCACACGAATTCCAATGTCTGGGCTTTTTTCACCCAGACGACAAAATAAATCAAATCATTTGTTTTTTTACAAGGCAGTAGGTCAGAATTTAAATCATGAACAGATAAATGCACTCAGGGGGCTTGCCAACAATCCCCATCTGGTGATCAAGCCCTCGGATAAAGGTGGAAATGTAGTAGTTATGGATAAGCTAATGTACAGAAATATATGCTGGGACATCCTTAAAAACAGAGCCTGGTATGAACCAATATCAGAAGATGTCATCTCAAGATTTAACCAAATATATAATGATACTATATATTCCGCCTTTTCTGACGGCTTGATCACCAAGGAGATCTTTGAGAGCATCCAGGTCCCCTATCTAAGAACCCCCACTTTTTCCTCGCTCCCCAAAACACATAAGAGTCTTAAGAACCCTCCAGGACGCCCTATAGTCTCTGGGGTGGGATCGAAGACGGAACGAGAGAGTAAATTTGTGGATGAGTATTTACATCCTCACGTCATTATGTTACCCTCCTATATCAAGAACATTTCAGATCTTTTAAAAAACTTGGATGATCTCTGTGTACCTTCTGGTTGTTCCTTGGTAGCCATTGACATAGAGGTCCTTTACTCATCCATCCCACATGCATTGAGCTTGGAGGCAATTTCTAAATTCTTGGGGGAAAGAGGCCCCAAATCTGCAGACCTTAATGATTTTGTTATTAAATTGTTATCCCACATTCTCACTAAGAATGTTTTTTCTTTTGATGGGTCCGGCTTCCTCCAGGTACAGGGTGTCGCTATGGGCACATGTTGTGCCCCATCCTATGCGAACCTGTACCTGGGGGGGGTGGGAGCGTCACCAATTCTCTAATGAGGAACATGGGGTTCTGTTGTCAAATGTGCTGCGGTGGTTCCACTACATAGACGATGTTCTGCTGTTGTGGGTGGGGCCACCGCAGGCACTGGACTTCATGAGCATGTTAGGCCAGAATACCTATAAATTAAAATTTACAATGCAATCCAGTAAAACCACTATTGCATACCTTGACATCACCATTGAGATCACCAAGGATGGGTCGATCAAAACATCGTTATACCGTAAACCCACTACGGGTAAAACTATTTTACATGCGTCAAGCACACATCCCCAGTCTTTCATACAAAGTATCTCGACTGGCCAATATCTAAGCCTTCTACGCAATTGCTCGGATGATACCAGTTTCAAACAGGAAGCGGATCTATTGTATGAACGACTCCTAGTCAGAGGTTATAGCAAAACTTGCCTGAAGAAGGCTTTTAAAAAAGCTTTGGCGAGACCTAAAAGTAACATGCTTTTTTTTTAGGGCCATAGGCCTCGTACACACGGACGGACTGTCCGCTGAAAAAGGTCCGTCGGATTGTTTTCAGCGGACATGTCCGCCCGGAGATTTCTGTCTGATGGTTGTACAGACGATTACGCGGCGACGTGCGCGGCCCTGGAAGGTCAATGCTTCGACGCATGCGAGGGATGGCGGCCAAGCAGACATGTACGGTGAGTCTGTACAGACGACCTAACATGTCCGACGGACAGGCTTCCAGCGGACATGTTTCTTAGCATGCTAAGAAATTTTTGTCCGCTGGAAAACGGTCGGCTGGACAAATGTCCGCTGGAAACCTGTCCGGTCGGCCGTACACACGACCGAACATGTCTGCTGAAACTGGTCCGCGGACCAGTTTCAGCAGACATGTTCAGTCGTGTGTACGGGGCCTAAGAAGGTAGACTCGAACAAATTTAGGTTTATTTAAAAAAAAAATCAATAAGTTTTTATTAATAATAAACAAAAAGGAAAGGAAATAGTAGCCCAATACAACACAAAGTCAGTACAATGAGGTACAAGCATCAACAATAAACAGTGTATGACATTCAAATAAATAAAGTAACAAGTTGCAATGGCCAAACGGGACTACACTACTGCAGGTCATACAGGCATTACAACAGGAACACTAACATAGTCAACCTCACATTGTATTCATGCCAGGTAAACATTACGATCTGACAGTGAGGCTTTCCCGTAGATTCCAATTCTCTCGAAAGAACTATACCTCAGTGCTTAAGCACAGTTAAAATGGTGTATATAAACAACAAAAGAAAGAAAAAGAAAGAAAGAGCTAAGAAAAGGAAGAAAAAAGTAGAGGATAGGACATAGAGAGACAGGAGGGGGGGTGTGACCAGCCACAACAGGATGCCTTCTAAACCATCTATGTACTCCTACCAATTACACATTAAGTAGGTTGTGCCATAATATCCGCGTATGTTGACGAAAACTTAAAAGCGAAACAAGCAACAAATTTAGGTTTATAACTACATATTCTGACCAACATCAGCAAATACGGTCAATAATTCAGAAACACTGGCATATCTTATCAGCAGATCCTATACTAACTAAATATTTAGCATCTAAACCTGAGATTATTTTTCGATGCTATAAAACTGTCAGGGATCATTTAGTGCGTAGTTAATATTGTAGAACTACAGATGAACCTAAAGATCAACCAGGATTATTTCGCTGTGGTGCTTTTGACTTCTGTCATTTGCTGATCGAAGGTCCCTCTCTTCTTCTCCCAAATGGCCAGATTCACTCCCTACGACATTGTATTACATGTCAAATTAAAGGAGTGATTTATATAATTGATTGCCAATGTGAAGCCTTCTACATTGGCAAAACAATCAGGCCATTTTGGAAGAGGGTGAAGGACCATATCTACTATGCCAACAGTGGCCTTCTTAACACCACCATGGGCTACCATGTGTTTTTTAAGCACCAGTATGACCCACTGGTTTTTAAATTTGCTGCCCTCGATAGAATCCAAGAGGACCCCCGAGGGGGCAACTTTGACCAGCAAGTTCTCCAAAGGGAGACCCAGTGGGTGTTTAACCTACGAGCCACTATCTACCCGGGCCTCAAAGACATGATGAGCTTTAGACCCTTCTTGTAGGGCTGTCTTGTCTTTCCCTGCATACATTTTTTTTTTCACTTTTCCTTCTTTTTATACTTCCATCCCTTTTTTGTCCTCTTCATTTCTCTTTGGCTTGTGCATCTGCCTCTTCTCTCTCTACATATACCTTCCGGGTTATCTCCCTATTCCCGATAAGATGTATATTAAACCCTTTATTCTGTATTGCCTACAGTGATCTTGACCTGTGAGTCAGGGATTCTATTTAGGACCCCTGAAGGGTCTGGTATGGATTTTTGGGCGGAACCCCACACATTTTATTTTGGGGTTCCCCTTAATATTCATACCAGACCCATGCTGTTTTTTTCCAATGACTTTTATCTGTATTGCCCGAACCCGACAATTCATTATAGCCGTGAGTAGTTTTAAATTACTTTTTTTCATTTAGAAATGTCTCTTTGTGCAGGGACTTTTCTAAACACGGAAACTTCCTCTACGTTACAGGCATACTATAGACACCCCCTAGGTACAACATTTAAAGGAATATTTCACTTTTATTGTTTCACTTTAAGCACTATTAAATTTACTGCTCCCGAAAAAACTGACGTTTTTAAAACGTTTGCATTGATACATGTCCCCTAGGGCAGGACCCGGGTCCCTAAACGCTTTTTATGACAATAACTTGCATATTAGCCTTTAAAATCCCATACACTTTAACGGTATTCGCGTGTTCGAACACATTTTTGCCTGTTCACATGTTCTGCTGCGAACCGAACCAGAGCGTGTTCGGCTCATCCCTAGTGGCCAGTGCCAAGAAGGTCCCTTACATTGGTGGTCAGTGGGAAAAAGGTGCCTTACAGACAGCTAATATAATTGCTGTTAGTGGTTACCTAGCTGAAAGACGTTAGGATAGGCTCCGCTGGTCCCACACTGCTGGCTTTAACCTTGACCGGTTGGTGTTAAATAAGAAAAATAGTGACATGGAACCCCTGTTTTTTTTTTTTTTTTTTTTTTTAACGATTCCCCATAACAGTAGTAGAGGGAAAACCTTCCCTTGGGACAACTGTCCAGGTGATAAATGTCTAATAAGGGTTTCACCCTCACTTCCGTTTGCATCTTTGGGACAAAAATTAGAGAGAAATCTCCCCAGGAAGACACAGTAAAAAATAAACTGACAGCAGTTTAACCCTTCCCTATCGTTTACAAAAAATATATTGGGGAATGTTCCACTTAATGAAATGAAAGTAGGATTAATCCCCAAAAGCAAATAAAATATATAACTTGCAGTTTGCCAACTCTTAGATGTGGTGGCTGCACTAGTTTTCCCTTTTTAGCCTTATTTCCCTTTATTTTCACCTGGTGACATAGGGCCAGATTCACAAAAGGGATACGATGGCGTATCTCAGATACTCCGTCGTATCTCTGTTTCTATCTATGCGACTGATTCATAGAATCAGTTACGCATAGATATCCCTAAGATCCGACAGGTGTAATAGTTTTACACTGTCAGATCTTAGGATGCAGTACCGCGGCCGCCGCTGGGGGGAGTTTGCGTCGTAAACCAGCGTCGGGTATGCAAATTAGGAGTTACGGCGGATCCCCGATGGATTTTCGCGTTCGCTACGTCGCCGCTAGTCTAGTTTCCCGTCGCAAAGTTAGTCGTCGTTTTAGGTGCCCTAACTTTAGTCAGCAAACGTATTGTTGTCTAAAGTATGGCCGTCGTTCCCGCGTCGAAATTTAAAATTTAACGTCGTTTGCGTAACACGTCCGGGAATACGGAAGTACGCTACGCACGTCGCCGTTCGAAAAAATGACGTCACGGCGCGCAAAGCACGGCGGGAGTTAGGAAACGGAGCATGCGCAGTACGTCCGGCGCGGGAGCGCGCCTAATTTAAATGGCACACGCCCATTTGAATTGGCCCGCCTTGCGCCGGAGGCCGCCGGCGTAGTTTTCATCGCAAGTGCTTGGTGAATCAGGCACTTGCGATGAAAAATTGCGGCGGTGTAACGTATCTACGATACGTTACGCCGCCGCTGCCCTACGTGAATCTGGCCCATAGTTCTTGCCTTTTTTTTTATTCATAATTTATATCATAGTTCATAGTTCTTGTCTTAAGGTATCTCCATTCTGGATGGAGGAGCAGAGAATGGAGAGAACTCTGTATAGCAGCACTAGCAGTCTGAGGGGAGGGGTGTGAGATGTACTAGGATATTTAAATACACTAACAAATTGAAGCTAAACTTCAGCTCACACTTTAAGCAGTTACAGCAACAGATTTTTTTTTGCATTTTGGGATAAAGGTCTAATATAAATAAAATATGATCACTGAAAGCACCATTGTCTCAACCCTCCAGCTACTTTTCAGTAAGAGGTTTATGAGCCCCAAAAGATAGGGAACCGGTGTCAGCAGAGGCGCCCGAATGTGAAGGAGAAGCTGAAAAAAGGATTGTTCATTGATTCAATATTTATGGCTCATGGAATAA
Source organism: Rana temporaria (assembly GCF_905171775.1). NCBI lineage: Eukaryota > Metazoa > Chordata > Amphibia > Anura > Ranidae > Rana > Rana temporaria. Next base: position 30,125,337 of record NC_053498.1, read on the forward strand.
TATAAAACACAGCCAACGCGTTTTTTGACTGCTACTTTTGCTGGACAGCTTGGTCCATTAAAGGAAATTGAATAATAACAGACGGATAATAAATATTATCAATAATATTAAAATAAAATTAATAATAAATAATATAATAACAACTATTATTAAATAATAATAATAATAGCCAGATCCCCAGGTGAAAGTAAAGTAAAAAAAAAAAGACAAAAAAAAAATAATTCAGCCACCACATCTAAGCTGCATAATATTACTTTTGGTAAACAAAAAAATCACAAATGTTATATTCAACAGTGGACGCAGTAGCATACCTCCTGAAGGTAAAGCACTGTATAGAAGTTTTTTATTATTTGTTGTCAACTATAAAAAGTAGAGTAAATGCTATAAAGATCCCTTTGTTTCTCCACTGGAACCAATACAAAATTAAATAAAAAAATAAAAATAAAAAAAGAGAACAAGAAGACATTATACTGGCAGTAGCTGCTGTCTAGTCTTCTGTGACAATGAAAAAAAGTACATTAGAACAACGGTTACACTGGCTGAATGGACATAAGGTCCTTGCTAGCAGTGAACCCTACCAGACAAAGCGAGACGGATGAGTTTTTCAGACGGCGTTGTGGCGCTCGGTAGGTGTTTAGGTGTGGGTGTGCTTTGTGCCACTCACAATAATATTTATAGCATGCAGGCACTGCGCTAATTGGAACTGGATGTTATTCTAACTGCTTTAACCTGCGTTTCTTCTCCCATGACAGTTAAATCATTGGAGTTTTATGGGCCCTGTTTTTGCCGTTTCCCGGTTTGATGGATCGCAGATTTGTCCCAAAATGACTGTTAATGCTGACGCTCATTATGCTTTCTGCAGCTAGCAGGGATGTGTGAATTTGTTTTCCATCGGAGAACGCAATAAAATATTATTCAGTATCATTTCTTTACTTCCTGCAGTGCAAGGATAAAAATACAGGATAAAAAACAAAGGGATTCAAAGCCACAAGTAGAATCAATCAGTAAACTTCGAACGCAGTCGAGGATACAATGTAAAGCTAGGTTAAGATCTGTGCTCCTCTGAAAAGTGTTCCACGTTCGGATCCCTTTTCAGAGGCTATTGACAGGCGGTGAGGAGGCGATTAGAAGTCTCTTCACCCCCTTAATCAACGACTTAAATACCAGGCACTTTTACCCCCAGCTTTCAGTGTTGTCGCACTTTGAATGACAATTGCACGGTCATGCAATACTGTAGCCATATTCAATTTTTATCTTTTTTTCACACAAATTAAACTTATTTTGGTGGTTTTAACCAATTGAGACCCGGAAGAATTTACCCCCTTAGGCTGGATTCACACCTATGCATTTTTAGTGCTTTTTGCATTTTGCACTACAGAACATGTTCCATGGGAAACCATGTTAACCCCCTGAGCGGTATTCCCGAGTCTGGCTCGGAGTGGAATTTCAGGACCAAAAGCAGACTCGGGACCGCCTCGCAGTGTCCAAGGCCTTGTTTTATCCCACTAGCCAGTGATTGATAAACAAAAAAAAAAAAACATTGGCCGGCAAGGTTGGGGCCCTTGAAGAAAGCACAACAATTCCCAGGAGACAAAGAGACAAAGACACAAAGATAGATTTGTGCAATATCCAGAGAGCCAGTCTGGGAGATCGAGTGCAGTGCTGATATGGGAGAGGAGTGAATATACTGCTTGTCAGTGCCTACTAAACTCAGCCTTGTGGTGAGTACAAACCCGAAAGGGTGTGTGATACACGGTGGAAGCTGTTTGGATTGAAGAGCACCATATAGTGTAGAAGCACTTCTGGGGACACATGGAGATATTCCTTCAATTTTACACTTCTTATGAACTATATTATGAGAAAAGATTGGTCACACTAAGTGGAGTGATAATTAGCGCTGCTTTAGTAAACCACAGGACTTGAATAGACTTGTTATTTTACTATCTTTACTTTACATATCTATATATATTTAAAGCGGCTGCTGAATTGTTTATATTTCTATATATATATATCTATGATTATCCTAGTGGGAACACTATTTTATATATTTATTTTATATTAAGTTATTTTAATCCTGGGAATTCTTGAGCGCCGGGATAGTGAAAGGAGGCCAGAAACTTCACTATTTGTGTTAATAAATTAGAATCACTTGCAGAATTGAGCGATAGCGATTTGTGGGAAAATTCATCATCAAAAAATTTAAAGTAATAATTTTATTATTATTATATTATTTGTTATAATTATTTATATGTATTTATTATATGATAATTTATGATTTTGGGTTTCAAATTTTATTATACCCGGGATGTCTACTAGACTCTTGTTTGGACAGATTTGAGTGCGTTATTCCTAAGAATTGCAGGCCTACAATATAAAACGCCAAATTTCCATGCAAAATAATGGTACCACTTTCAGCACCTAAACTCTGAAATAATCATACCGCCAGGGAGGTTAAATGGACTGTAGTGCAAACCTGCAAAGTGCAAATAGCGTTAAAAATGCATAGGCGTGAATTCAGCCTTAAAGGGACACTAAAGGTTCCTGTGTTTTGTTTTTCACACGATCCACGTCTTCTGGGGTCCCGCGGCGGCTGTCTCGGCTCCTCCCCGCATCAGCTAACCCCCTTCATGGAAAGCTCTTTCCCAAGGGGGTTAGCTTGCGGGCACGCTCCCGTTATACAGCCGGCGGCTATAGCTGCCGACTGTATCACTCGGCTCCACCCTCGGCACGCCACGTCATTGATTTTATTGACAGCAGAGGGAGCCAATGGCTGCGCTGCCATCAATAAACCAACAAATGAGCTGAGAAGCCTGGCCAAGAAGCCAGCACGCGTTCACGGCGTGGGACTTTCGAGAAGTCAGGTAAGTAAACGGGGGGCTGGGGGCCGCTAATCCTCGGATGTTTTTTCACCTTAATGCATAGAATGCATTAAGGTGAAAAAACGTGTACCTTTACAACTCCTTTAATGAGCAGGCAATTTTTTTGCAATATGGCACTGCGTTACTTTAGCTGGCACGGTCGTGTGACACTGTACTCCAAATAAAAGTGATGTCCTTTTTTTCCTGCACAAATAGAGCTTTCTTTTGGTGGTATTTGATCACCTCTGCGTTTTTTTTTTTTTTGCACTATAAACAAAAAAAAGACCGCCTGGTATAGCAGAAAGACATCTACAGTATGTGTGATTCCCTATCAGAACAGAGATCTGCCTTGTTTACTTTGGAAGATCCCCATTCTGTCTCTGCAGGAAACGACCACTGATTGGCTCCACCGTGAACGCGCCCGACGTTTAGTTATGGCGATTCACGCAGCCAAGCCAACCGCGGTACAACATTTCTTTCTAAAAAAAAGAGAGACCAAAAAAAAAATTAAGCACATTTTTCTTTGTTTCTGTTGTAAAATTTTGCAAATACTGTAAATAATCTTTCTTCATAAATTTAGCCCAAAATATATTCTACACAAAAAACTCAAATCAGTGTATATTTAGTCTGAAGGAAAGTATGGAATATATCTGAAAATTGATCAATCCTGATGTTCTGACGGACTATCTTATTTCTTGAGGCACGAAAACACCAGGACAGTACAAATACCCCACAAATTACCTCTTTTTGAAAAATAAACAGTCCAAGGTATTTAGTAAGAGGCATGGTGAGTTTTTTTTTAAAGTTGTACATTCTGTCACAATTTTTGGGAAAAGGAAGTATATATATTATCAAATTTTATTTTTTTACAAATTTTTTTTTACACACTGTGACCAGAGCAATACAATGTTACCATAGTTACACCATACTACCTAAAGGTAGTAATCAGATTTTTCATTTCTTTACACATTATGATTGTTTACACCAATGGTATAAGCAACCATTTTTACTGAATGAAACTGATTCATCCAGTCTGTTTTGTTGTGATTAATTTTATTTTGATCACATCTAATCACATGGTACAGATGGGCTGTAATTGGCCCTGTCTGTTGTGAGACCAAGGAAAATCCATGCAGCCATCTCACATGCAGACAATGAAACTAGAAGTGATGTCACTTCCAGGTTCAGATGCACCATTTGATGCACCAGATGTACCTGTGTGACCAATCACAGCTAGCACAATGAGTGGAATGAAAGGTAGCCATCCATTGTTTACAATTGTCATGCGACCTGCTGTGATTGGTTACGGCTGTCACATGGTACCGGCAGCCCCACTGCAGGGGGGGGGACATTTTTTCCCCACTGAGTTCTGCTTTAAAACGCAATGAAACCTGGTGGTCGTTTAGGGTTTGAGGTTGGCTGGAGTTCCTCTTTAACCACTTTCCACCCGGCTTATAGCAGAATTGACGTCCTATGACGTCCAGCAGGATAACAGCCGCTGTGCGCCCGTGGAGGCGTGCATTGCGCCGATTGGTGGTGCGGTGTGTCAGTCTGACACACCGCTACACTGATCTCGGTAAAGAGCCTCCGACGAAGGCACTTTGCCACGTGATCAGCTGTGTCCAATCACGGTTGATCACGTGTAAACAAAAAGAGCTGTTGATTGGCTTTTCCTCACTCACGTTTGACAGACGCGAGTAGAGGAGAGCAGATCAGCTGCTCTCCTAACAGGGGGAGTCTGTGCTGATTGTTTATCAGCGCAGCCCCCCTCGAATGCCCGCCCAGGATCACCAGGATGCCGGAATAGACCACCAAGGATGGCCACCCCACTAGACCACCAGGTATGCCACCTAGACAACCAGGGAAATGCCAATCAGTGCCCATCCACAATGCCTGCCAGTGCCACAAGAGATGCCTATCAGTGCCATCAGTGACACATATCAGTGCTCATCGGTGCCACATATCAGTGCCCAGCAGTTCCGCCTATCAGTGCCACTCATAAGTACCCATCAGTGCGGGTTTTTAGTGCCCATCAGTGTCGCCTATCAGTGCCCACCATGAGTGCCTATCAGTGCCCACCATGAGTGCCCATCAGTGCCGCCTATCAATGCCCATCAGTGCCACCCATCAGTGCTGCCTACCAGTGCTCATCAGTGCCGCCTATCAGTGTCCGTCAGTGCCGCCTATCAGTGTCCGTCAATGCCACCTCATTTGTGCCACCTTATCAGTGCCCATCAGTGAAGGAGAAAACATACTTATTTACAAAACTTTATAACGAAAACAAAAGAAAACTTATTTTTTTAGCAAAAAATAAAAACCGCAGCGGTTACCAAATACCACCAAAAGAAAGCTCTATTTGTGGGGACAAAACACTTGGGGTACAGTGTAGCATGACTGCGCAATTGTCATTTAAACAGCAACAGTGCTGAAAGCTGAAAATTGGCTTGGGCAGGAAGGGGGGGTAAGTGGTATTTAAGTGCTTAAAAATGCAGCAGTGTGTTTCTGGGCGAGCTATTTCTATTTGAAAGAAAAATAGGACAGAAAAAAATCTGTACTGTGTATTGGCAAAAACATTGGCTCTATTTATTTCATGAGTTCCTCATTTCAGAATAATATCCTGATTTTTAATTAGACTGGCTTTCTTCCTTGCATCCTGTAATGACATATTGAAGGAAGTAGCTAATCCCTGTAATGGCCATGCTTTTAAAAGAAACAGTTTGTTGCTCTTACTGCTTCTCATTTCTTAAAAGCAAAAATGGGCAAAGTTTACAAGGAAGTGGGCAGTATAAAAAAAGAGAATAAGTCACGACTTTGGCTATTTTGGGAGTGGCCTGGATAGGCGAGGTTTGGGCCACTTTGACATTGATGCAGTTTTGCTGCGTTTTAACTGGCTAAATTTGAAATAAAATTATTTTCCTTTCAATCCTGTGGATTTTTACACCACTGCAATGGGGATAAGGTTCATCTTGAAAAGCTCTGCATGCTTTGAAAACTGCGCCAAAAAACACAGCTCCCTACTGAAATGAATAGAAAATGCATCAAAAATCTTCACTTCAAAGCACTACACACACGGTGGTTGGTATTCCAAACGTTTTCCTGGTATGCCACTCCTAGACCAGTTTCGTCGCTCAGGACTTCTTCAAATAGGGTAGGTTACACGGTCTCATAGCCTCCCCTTTATACACTATTATCCGCTAGTTGACCCAGACGTATGTCACATACTCCGCGTTCCTACAACAAACTTCATATGCTAAACGGATGTCTATCACATTACGTCTGCGTGTACTTTGTGTCCCCACGACCATAATACATCAAACCCTGACACATATAAAACAAGAGAAGAGAGAAATGATCATTTAAATTACACTATACCTGTACATACTTTGAGTCATTGCGAACTGCCATATATACCAAATATAAGTGCACAATTAATCACAGTAATACAAAAATTATTTAAAAATTAAAATAATACAATAATATAATACTAGTATATTATTTAAAAAGGCATACATGTATATATATGGATTGAAAAAAGAGAAAACATTCCTATTCACATACCGTATTTATCGGCGTATACCGCGCACTTTTTTGCCCTGAAAATCAGGGCAAAATCGTGTGTGCGCGGTATACGCCGATACCCGCTTTCCCGCGCCGAGTTTGAATACTGCGCCGACATATACCGAGCGCAGTACACTCGGGTATAGTCGGGCAGTCTCGGCTCCTTCCGCGCTCACGTCCTGGACGTACAGGACGTCAGCGTGAGAGTTGCCGAGCCTGCCCGACAATACACGAGTGTACTGCGCTCTGTATATGTCGGCGCAGTATTCAAACTCGGCGTGGGCTACGAGCGGGGAGGACGCCGCAGAAGGACGCCGGACCCGACGAAGAGGACACCCGAAGCCGCAGACGGACGCCGGACCCGACGAAGAGGACACCTGAAGCCGCAGAAGGATGCCGGACCCGACGAAGAGGACACCCGAAGCCGCAGACGGACGCCGGACCCGACGAGGCCGCCGATGGACGCCGCGCAAGACACCAAAACTGTAAGTACAAAAAAAACATTTTTTCCACAGGATTCGGGGCAACATTAGGGGTGCGCGGTATACGCGGGAGCGCGTTATACCGCGATAAATACGGTATCTAATATACATATGTGTACTAAAAAGTATTGCTATACTATCCTTGTTCTACAAATGAATGCGTATCAGGTCAAGAAGATAAATTACCTATTGCATTGACACAGCCTGTCAGAATGGACTCCCATACCCCCAAACCGGCAAGACGGTACCATGCATACCAAATGATAATATACAAAATTGAAATTAGGAGTTGCTAATAAAACAGTGTAGGTCGAGTTCAATATTTAATCCTCTAGGGTAGAGGCTCCCGAGAAGGAATATGCACTTAGTTTCTCTCTTTGAGAGTTCCCCAACTCGATTCGAACCCCTCCAAACAGGAAAAGTACAGTCAATGCCACAAAATTGAAGAACAGAAGGGTCCTGACTGTGCTTTTCCTTAAAATGTAGCAAAACACTATGATGTATGAATCTTTTTTTGATATTGGCCAAATGCTCAGCTATATGTATTCTTAGGGGGACGCTTAGTTCTACCTACATAATACAGCCCACATGGGCACCACAAAAGGTACACCACAAAGGATGAGTTGCAGGTAATGCATTGTTCAATAGCATAGACATGAGCATCTTTATCTGAAAAATTCTTCTTACCCCTATTATTGACTTTCACTGTCCTGCAGCAGATACACCTGCGGCAGGAGTAAAAGCCTTTGAAGTCATTACTGAGGCTCTGTTTTTTAGGTGGATCTAAGATTTTCTGTACCACCCGATCCCCAAAATTCAGAGCTCTCCTATAGATGAACCTCGGTCTTTCTGGTAGAATTTCACAAAGATGTCTATCCCTGCATAGAATGTTCCAATGTTTACGGAAAATAACTTCTATCTCCTTATATTGATAGTGAAAATCTGATATAAAACCCAATTGGTGTGAGTTATTAGTGATCACATCCTCCTTTTCAGACACTGTTCCCTAGGCATTAGTGCTACCTCGGCAATAGTGTTATTGATAAAATCCTTTTCGTATCCTTTCTGTAGGAATGTATTCCCTAATATGTTGGCCTGCGTCAAAAAGTCAGTAGATGTTGTGCAGTTCCGGCGAATTCTCAAAATCTGGCCCTTAGTGATGTTTTTTATCCAGGCCGGGTGATGGCCACTCCCTATAGCCAAATAACTATTTCTATCAGTGGGCTTGAAATAAGCTTTCGTACTGATCACATTCCCAGCCTTCATGATTGTCAAATCCAAGAAATTTACTTCCTGCTCGCTGATCACATGATCCAGCACGATGTTATTGGTGTTGTGGTTTAGATGTTCCACAAACACCTCCACTGATTCCCTTGACCCCTCCCATACAAACAGGAGGTCATCAATGAATCTTCTATAGAGCTTCAACTCTGGTCTGAATTCGCTAAACACATGTCTGTCCTCCCATTCTGCCATAAACAGGTTGGCGAGGCTAGGGGCAAATTTCGCTCCCATAGCCACGCCAACCTGCTGGGAGAAAAACTGGTCATGATACCAGAAATAGTTGTGGGCCATACAGAAGTCCAGCACCCTACCCAAAAATCATTTCTGCACATGTCGTATATCTTCACGTCTGCTCAACGCCCAATTCAGTGCCAATAGGGCATCATCATGTTGTATAATGGTGTAAAATGAACTTACTAGAAAGGTCTGGCAGGCTGGTTTCAACTCATCCTCCTCCAGCAACCGTAGAAGGTCACTTGTATCCTTAAGATAAGCCCTCGTTTTTTTTACACTGGGTTGGAGAACCCGGTCAAGGTATTCCCCATACCCTCGCCGTGACCGACCCAATGCCGTTCACGATAGGGCTTGCAGGAGGGTTATCAACACTCTTATGAATCTTCAGCAGAGTATAAATAACCGGTATTCTACATAAAGATGGGTTAAAGTACTGGCTTTCTTTCGCGTTCAATGTACCATTTCTGACTCCCCATTCAATCAATAGGTTAAGTTGATCTCTGTGTGCTTCTGTCGGGTCACCTGACAGTGTCCTATACGTCGTCTGGTCCTCGAGAAGCTGTATTAGCTGGTTATGATAAAAGGATTTCTCCAATATCACCACCCCTCCCCCTTATCCGCTGGGCGTATAATGATTCCCTTTCTGTCCTCCAGGGATTTTATTCCCTCCCGGATATATTCGGGGTTAATGCGTTTTTTAAGGGGGAGCTCCTTTAATATCCTTTATTACCATATTTTTAAATACTTCCACAAAGTGATTATTGGCATTCTGGGGATTAAATACTGACTTGTTTCTTACACGTCTTACTGGAGATCCTGCCAGTAACCACACTTCCTGTTGCAGGCTGACAACACCAAGCCTGTGCATTTATGAATTTTTACAGAAGGTGGATTTCTCCTTTAAAGTTTTCTTAGCACGTTCATTTAATCCTGAATACAGCATGATCATACAAGCACTACATTAAGCAAAACTAAAACAAACAAAATTAAAACACAGGTGAATGTGCCATTTGTTAATCTCGCCTAAGCAGAAATGGCTTTTATCGCGTGTCAACAAATTAATGCACTTGTAATGTGATGCCACACATCTCCAAGTAAGTACACTTATGTGTATAATTATTTAATGTATACCGTTACTGAGAAGAATTTAATATTTTATGAAAACACACTGTGCAACAAAAGTTAACATTATTTTCCGAAGACGGATAATGCTAATGAAAATTAATAAGATGCACGTGAACGGATAATTATTCAGTCGTGGAATTACATCCAATAGTTTTATGCAAGAGGAGTCAACGTAACTCTTCGAATTAAGAGACTTTCAGAAGTCTCCCAGAGGTATAGTCATTAGAGTGTTATATATTTCATTTTAGATGTGTACAGTAAACTTTAAACAGTGCCAAGCTAAAGAAGCAGTCAAGGGGCTAAGTAACGCTATGAACAAACAAGCATTGCAGCATAGAGAGCACACACTGGTTTGCACTGATGTGAATTGAAGCATGGCTATTATTAGAGATGAGAAAATTGGAACGTGAACAATTCTAGCTTAAAGTGGAGTTCCACCCATAAATATAACATTACATCAGTAGTTTTAAAAAAAATTCATTAGTCCTTTACGAATTATTATTTTTTTTTTTAGATGCCTTCAAAGTGTTGTTGCTAGGCAGAATAGTTAATCTTCCCACTTCCTGCACCTAGGTGCTTAATGCTTCCTAACCTGCACCGCACAGACTCCAGGGAATGTAGTGGGTGTAACTTTCCAGAAGTCTGTGCATTCCCCAGTCTCAAAGAATCATGTGACTTGGACAGCACAGGTGCTGAAACCTGATCTGACACTGCTTGTGCAGCACTGAGCATGTGCGAGATTTGTAAGGCTGAAATCCAGGAAGTCATACAGTCTGGCTTCATGATGCCCACACTTAAGATGGCCCCAGTCAATTTCTATTTTATAAAGTGTCTAAATGCTGTAACAACCTAACAAAACGGACCTAAGTTTACAGACTAACTTTACTAGAATACATTAAGCTTGTGTATTACAGGGGTATTTATATTTAAAAAGTGAAATTGTGTCCGGAACTCCGCTTTAACTCTATGAAAACAGCTACATGTGCCACTGTAATACATGTATGTGGACTGTCTTACCTGACAAAGGATTTTAAATTCTGTTCAACCAGTCTTGTGATTAAACCACCCTTCTCCCACAGTTATATCCCAGCCTGGTCTGTGACCTCACATTTTCGCCACTGAAGTTAAGCAGTAAATCTTGACCAAAGAACCAAACTCAGCCTGCCAAGCTTTACGAAAGTTAAGCAGTAAATCTTGACCAAAACAAACAAACCCAGCTTGCCAATTGATTAGTTAGGACTGATTTACACTTGCATGGAAATGAGTTAAAAACATGAGGCTGAGCTGTGTTTTTACTGACCCCAACCACTGCTCATTAAGCCTGCCAAGCTTTACCAAAGTTAAAAGCGGAGTTCCACCCAAAAGTGTCTCCTTCCCCCCTCCGGTGCCACATTTGGCACCTTTGAGGGGTGGAGGGGTGGGAGCGGATACCTGTCCCCTCTGGGAGTCTCTGCCACGGCCGTTGATGTCACCGCTCGACTCCCTCTTCCCCCGCTGCCAGGCCAGTAGGAGAGCGCAGTGGGCGCCTCACACATGCGCAGTAGGGACCTGGCCTGCAGCCATAATGCTTCACTACTGGGTCCCCTTACTGGCTATGGCATTGGCAGCAAACGACAGCTGATGGAAACATCAGCTGTGGTGCCAACATTGCTAGACTCCAGGACAGGTAAGTGTCCGATTATTAAATGTCAGCAGCTGCAGTATGAGTAGCTGCTGGCTTTTAATTTTTGCAGTGGTGGGCGGACCTCCGCTTTAAGCAGTAAATCTTGATCAAAGAACCAAACGCAGCCTGTCAAGCTTCACTAAAGTTAAGCAGTAAATCTTGACCACAAAACCAAACTCAGCTTGCCAATTGATTAGTTAGGACTGATTTACACTTGCATGGAAAGGAGGTAAAAACACGAGGCTGAGCTGTTTTTTTTTTTTACTGTCCCCCAGCCACTGCCCCTTAAAGTGGTTCTATAGTCAAAATGTTGACTTTTACCTACAGGTAAGCCTATAATAAGGCTTACCTGTAGGTAAAAAGAATATCTCCTAAACCTGTACGGTTTAGGAGATATTCCCCTAGCAATGCGCCACTGACTTCAGCGGGGCATGTGCATCGGAGATTCTCGGCTGAAAGCCCGGCAGACACCGGACTTTGCCGGGAAGAAGTCTCCCGCGCGCAATGCGGTGAAGCCACGATACCTGGAAGACACACAGAGGCAACCTGTCATCTCCCTTGGCGTGGACCAGGTAAGTTACCGACGCCTCGTTCTAAGGTAAGTATTTCATAATGATAGCAAAAATTATCCCCAATGTCAAGTTCAGCAGGCAGCACCACCTATTGAATGCAAGCCTTTCAAATTGAAGGGGCCACCCTGCAACTGTGTGCAATACATGTGGTTTCAATGATGTGGCACAGATTTTTAGGGGTAAAGCAGGCAGGGAACGCCCTCTAATGACCAATCCACCACAGATCGCACTTCAGAGGGTTAATGCTAATGTCAACGAGTCCTAAAGGTGTAAAAGCACTATGGTGTGTTCTCCTCTATCCTGTACGCATGTTCATGCCCTGACTAGCTCAGAGTTACAGTCTATTCCCTGATGTGCAAAGAGAAGCTAATATAAAAATATATTCAGTTACCAGTTGTATTAAGATTTTTTTTTTGGATGAACACATAACTGGACGTATCATACAGTCAAAATTTTAAATCATATATACATTTTCACATTGTATTTCAATTATTGCAAGGCTGCTCCTTTTAATCTAAACAATGTTGAAGTTTGTACATTTACTTGCAGATCCTCACACATTTAATTCCTGGAATTCTGTGACACATATTCACTATGCCCTGTGAGTAGGCACTGCTGTGTCTTACATTTCACAGAGCTTGCATTCTGAACTACAGAGGTTACGATAGGAGGAATTTCAGGAGGCAGAGTCAGTAGAGGAATCACAGCTTGCAGGCAGCAAGGTACCATGGGATATATAGTCCTTAGAAAGTAAACAGCAGAGGAGAAGCTGTGTTTCATCAGATTAGGCGACCCGTCAGCAAGTGTAATGGAAGTGATGTTTCGTCGCCATCTTGCTACAACCTGCACTCGTCCATTGTAAGGATACATTGAGAAGGGGTAAGCGGACAACTTCTTACACCCACCAGAGTCTTGCATCATACAAGTTTTTTTTTAACAGTAAACTGAGTTTATATAGTGAAATATAGGGCCAGATCCTCAAAAGGGATACGCCGGCGTAACTGCTGTTACTCCGTCGTATCCCTGTACCTAACTATGGAACTGATCCACAGAATCAGTTTTCCATAGTTAGGCAGAAGATCCGGCATGTGTAAGGGACTTACACTGCCGGATCTTAGGATGCAGTACCGCATCCGCCGCTGGGGGCATTTCGTGTCGAAATGCTGCCTCGGGTATGCAAATTAGCACTTACGGAGATCCACAAAGCTTTTCAGCTTCGTTTTTTCTCCGTAAGTTTTAGTTTGCAAACGCAAAATTAGGGCTGCTTTTACAAAGTGTAAACTGTTTACACCATGTAAAAGCAGAACCTTCTGTCCAGCGACGTGATTTTTTTTTTGTTTTGAATTTTTTTTTCCCGCCGTATCTTTTTTTTTTCCCGACGCAACTTTATTGACCCGTCGCGATCCACAAAGCTTGGCGTAACGTAATTTCGCGCTATGCACGTCGGGAAAATGACGTCACCAGCACGCGCAGTACGGCCGGCGTGGGAGCGCGCCTAATTTAAATGGGAATCGCCCCCATGAAAAGAGGAACGCCTTGCGCCGGCGGAATTCAAGTTACACAGCCAAAAATTTCTAGGTAAGTGCTTTGTGGATCGGGCACTTAGGTAGAAATTTTAAGGCAGTGTAACTTAAATGGGAAAATTTACGTTACGCCGGATCTTTGTGGATTACCCCCACAGTACTTAAAACTCTGTGTGAATTTTTACATGTTGAAGCAGAAAACTTCTGTCAGATTGACAAACCTGTAGGATCAGCACGCTTGCCGCAGCTTTTAAAATTCAACATCTAAACAGTAAGACGAAGTTGTAAGTACTGTATTTCACTATATAAACTCATTTTACTGTTAAAAAAAACTTGTAAAATGTAAAACTCCAGTGGGTGTAATAAGATATCCGCTTACCCCCTTCCCAGTGTATCCATATTATGGACAAGTGCGGAGTGTTGCAAGATGGCGCCGACGAAACGTTGCTTCCATTACACTTGCTGACGGGTCGCCATATCTGACGAAACAGCTGCAAAGCATGCAGAGAATCCAGGAAGTTGTGTAATGAGGTGGACAGCAGATAGGCAGAACTGATAACATGACAGGTGATATATATTGGCTTGTCAAATATAACTATTTGTTTTGTTATTATAATGCTGATCTTATAAACATTAAGGTAAATGCTTTGACCATAGAACTTATATAATACCATTGGCATAGCTGCCTGGAGCTTAGCTTTAAAGGCCAACTATAGGCTCATGATGAGATGAGTGTTACTATACTTGCAGTTTGTGCACCAAATCTAGAGACCTTCAGCTAAAACATTAAGGCCTGCCAAGGTTATGCCATTTTCAGTTCTGCAGCTGGCTAGAATACATTGCCAGACCCCTAGATGTCCCAGAGCAGCAAGCATAGACAGGAAGTGTCCAAGGCCTTTAAACTTGCAGCTAAATATCTTTGGATTGGGGCATGGGGTTAAAGTGACACTCAGGATGAAGTGACTGTTTCTGTACATTTTTCCCAGCCTGTTTGGGCTTAGTCACTGTGATTAAGCCCCGGTGGATGGGGCGAAATGCGTCAGCGTGGCTTCTTGGTGATGACATGTAGGCTGAAGCTGCTCCGCATACACAGATTATTGTGGCTGGTTGGGAGAGCAGCGTTTTCTTTATGTACTATGCTCCATGACCCCTTAATAATTTTTTGGTGCTCCTCAGAACTCTTTCCAGTTCCAGAATATAATACAAAACACAATTACTGTAAAAAGATCCAACCGTTGATAATGCTAAAAACAATTCTATGCTATAATAAAACAAGCTTACCTGTTAGTAGTAGGAGCAATATTTGCAACTTGCTGGTGTGACTGTGCATAAGGTATCTGAGATTCCTTGGCCACACTCTGGCTATCTACTGGTATGTCTGGTGACGTTTGACTGATTTTAAGGTTGGCTTCTGGGTAAGAGTCCATATCTAAATAAGAGCGTTCAGGCATCTCAACTCCAAGCTCTACTCTATCCACCAACAAGTCCCCATAGTGGGAGTGGTGAAGATGTCCATGGTGTCCATGATCTTTGCGTTGAGTCTGGGAAGAACCTTTGTCCCTCCATGGTATCCAACATAATTTCCAGGAGACAAAGAGTAAGACTCCAAGGAGTACGATTCCACAGAAGGTGACAATAACGGAAAGTAGGCTAACCGAGACATCTGCAAGAGAAATAGATGCAAGACTTCAAAAACGTGTAATTTTTTTACAGAATGTGTATGCGCTATGAGAAGGTAACCAATACTACATTTTGGAAAGGGAATCTGTACTGAAAAAAGACTTGGGCTGCCAATGCTGACAACTTCTTGAATTTTTTGTTTCCTGGCCCTTATGTAGACACACCAGCTTTAATAATTTGATCTACTGACCTGAGACGTAAGAGTTCTGACTGTTTTTCTGACATTAGTGCCATCATGCTTATTCTGGGTCAGTGACTTAGAAGTCAGCAATAGCCAGTCGGATAATGTTTTCCCGCAGTCCCGGAGCTTCGGACCGGGTCGCGGGCGCGCACCCGCGACCCACGGCTGGGTACTAGCACAGGACGTGGGTCAGTGACTTAGAAGTCAGCAATAGCCTGGCGTATAATGTTTTCACAACACTTTAAAAAATGGCAGCCCTTCTATCCTTCTCAATACAGATTTACTTTAACAACAAACACTGTAAGCATATGACCCATATCAACTACCTACTACAGGTGCATGTCATACTTCTACAAAACTGATTCCTCTTTTTTATTTGATGAAGAAGTGCTGGTTCTCTCCAAGGCACAAGGTGGACCTTTGATTGCCCAACCCAATATACAATTACATGATAAGAATTTTAATTATAAAATACAGAGGCATTGTAGAAGTTATTAGACCCAATAAAATGTTGATGGTTAACCAGGCAGCTAAAGGACCCGGCCATATTTTGCGATTCGGCACTGCGTCGCTTTGACAATTGCGCGGTCGTGCGACGTGGCTCCCAAACAAAATTGGCGTCCTTTTTTTCCCACAAATAGAGCCTTCTTTTGGTGGTATTTGATCACCTGTGCGGTTTTTATTTTTTGCGCTATAAACAAAAATAGAGCGACAATTTTGAAAAAAATTCAATATTTTTTCCTTTTTGCTACAATAAATATCCCCAAAAAATATATTACAAATATTTTTTTTGTTCCTCAGTTTAGGCCGATACGTATTCTTCTACCTAAAATGTATAGCGTTTACAAAATAGGGGATAGTTTTATTGCATTTTTATAAAAAAAAAATTTTTTACTACTAATGGCGGCGATCAGCAATTTTTTTCGTGACTGCAACATTATGGCGGACACTTTTGACACATTTTTGGGACCATTGTCATTTTCACAGCAAAAAATGCATTTAAAATGCATTGTTTACTGTGAAAATGACAGTTGCAGTTTGGGAGTTAACCACAAGGGGGCGCTGAAGGGGTTATGTGTGACCACATGTGTGTTTACAACTGTAGGGGGGTGTGGCTGTAGGTGTGACATCATCGATTGTGAATCCCTATAAAAGGGATCACGCGATCGATGCCGCCGCCACAGTGAAGAATGGGGAAGCTGTGTTTACATACAGCTCTCCCCGTTCTTCAGCTCCGGGGACCGATCGCGGGACTCCAGCGGCGATCGGGTCCGCGGGTCCCGCAGTCCCGGTGCTTTGGACCGGGTCGTGGGCGCACGCCCGCGACCCACGGCTGGGTACTAGCACAGGACGTACCTGTACGTGCATGTGCCCAGCCGTGCCATTCTGCCAACGTAAATGTGCAGGAGGTGGTCCTTAAGTGGTTAAAGTGGAACTTTAGTAAAATTAAGATCACTTCAGACTGGCCCCTTTTGCAGGTATAGCTATGCAAAACATTACAAGTAAGTGCTTATACTGTAGAAAATCCAGGAATACAGCGTCTTACCTTGCTCTGCACAAGCTCGGTTGCTTTAAACAATTTTATTACACTGTGCAAAATTTGTAGAGGTCGATCTTCTGACAGCCTAATAATTTACTGCTGTTTAGGGGCTCTGAGCTTCAGCACACACTAATTCTGGCAGCATAATTATTAATGTGGAATGTATGTTTCTTACTAAAGAACATTATTTTTATCAGGTTGTTATGGGTAAAGTTCCACTTTATAGAGTTTAATTATTGACTGGAATTTCTAGGTTTGAGTCCCAGCTGGGCGACTTTCAGATTGAACATCTATAGTCTGTTAGTTTTTTTACTCTTTGCATCCTCATTTCTTTTTAAAAGGCAAGATCTAGGGCCAGATTCACAAAGAGATACGACGGTGTATCTACAGATACACCATCGTATCTCTGACTTACACTGGTCCTATCTATGCGCCTGATTCATAGAATCAGTTACGCATAGATAGGGCTTAGATCCGACAGTGTTACAATGTGTTACACTGTCGGATCTTATTTTCGATTTAAAAATGGCGCCGGGGGTGTTCCCGCTGATTTACCTTGAATAATATGTAAATCAGCGAGATACGCAAATTCATGAACGTACGCGGACCCGACGCAGTCTTCTTACGACGTTTCCGTAGCGGCTTTCCCGTCGTATACTTACCCCTGCTTTTATCAGGCGCAGCCAATGTTAAGTATAGCCGGCGTTCCCGCGTCGAATTTGAATTTTCTAACGTCGTTTGCGTACGCCGATTCACAAACACGCGCGTCGCAAGTCACGCTCACGTCGAAACCACTGACGTCCTAGTGACGTCAGTGGGAGCAATGCACGCCGGGAAATTCCCCGGACGGCGCATGCGCGTTTAAATCGGTGCGGGAACGCGCCTGATTTAAATAGTACACTCCCCCTAGCCGCGGAATTTGAATTCCGCTGGGGGATTTAGGATCCGCCGCCGCAAGTTTGGAGGTAAGTGGTTTGTGAATTAGCCACTTGCCTCTCAAACTTGCGGGAGCGGATCTTAAATCACGTAGATCGAGCGGATCTATAGATCCGCTGATCTACGTGAATCTGGCCCCTAATGTATAACCAGGGCTTTTTTTTAGCAGGAACGTTGGGAACTCCTCCAGCACTGAATGCATGTTATGGCAGGGGGTGGTGTAGGAGTGTACTGGAGGATAAATTGATGCTTGGGATCTATTGTTGTCACTGCTGAAGATCTATTGTTGCGGGGGTGAGGGTTACTGGGAAGGATATACTGTTGAAGGAGGGGCGTATTGTTGTAGACTGCTGGAAAGTTCAGAAAAAAGGGGGCGTAGAGCTGAAGTTACACTCTGCAAAGCTCACCAAGTAGAGCTCTGGCATCTGATTGGAGTGAAGGGACACCCCCCCCCCCCTTCACACAGATTAGAGGAACAGAGCTGAGGCTCAATCAGCTGGAGATCTCTCCTGTCACCATTTTTCTCTTGGTGTCAGGAAAGCTGAAGTGATTTATGATGATAGCAGAGGAACAAAACAGCAGACAAAAGTGGCACTTAGTGCTCTTAATTGAGACAAGTACACACTATAGAGCAGTGGTTCTCAACCTACTAGTGCTGTGACCCCTTGATAAAATTTACTAAGTTGTGGGGACCATTAACAGTAAAATTATTTTGTAACGTGGGTTGTCAGCAACCAAGGCAAGACACCTATCCGCAAGCATTTAGCGCTCCCCGAGTCCCTTCCACTCATTCTGTATTAAATCACCTTATGGTACATTTTAGGATGTTCCACTCTTTCTATTTGTTTTCCTTTCTTTCCCTTTTATCTCTCTATCCTAATTTCTTTTTTTTTTTTCACATGCCTCTTTCTAGCCACCTGTCTTGTTCTCTTATTCTTTCTCTCCCTTTTTCTTGGTTCCTCCCCCTCTTTTCCTCTCCCTTCCAAGTATTACTAAATTTTTATTCTGTCTCTTACTCCTTGGTGGGGGGAATTGGATGAGTGGCAGTGCTGGCGGGGAGTTGGGGTTAGTGGCAGTGCTGGCAGGGGGGTTGGGATTAGTGGCAGTGCTGGGCTGGCGATGAGTTGGGATTAGTGGCAGTGCTGGTGGAGAGTTGGGATGAGCGGCAGTGCTGGGGGGAGTTCTGATCAGCCAACTTAGGTGTTCTTGATCAAGGTCATCTGCTGAGCTGAGAACTGTAGTGGGGACTTTTAATGGCAACTATAACCACAGGTAGTGTAACTCACTGTGTCTCCCAGTTTGTGGTGTCTCGCAGCAGTGACACATATGCCGTAATCAGAAGATAGGGGCTCCTCCAGCCCCTCCCACTTCATTCCCCACCAGCTGACTTATAGTCTCTGCCCCCCAGCCATGCCGTGAACTGAGTGGACGGCTGTGAAGAGGTTAAGTGGGCGGCCATGGGCTCCAGGGACAGCCCTGCTGGGCGGCTGCAAAAGGGCTAGGAGAGCGGTGCGGGCTTCAGGAACAGTCCAGGAATCGTGACTCCTGGAAAATCATCATTTAAAGAAGAACTGCAGTCTGCTCACATAATTTGTAATCAAAACATCTATGCCATTCTGAAGATTCCCTCCAAACACTTTGCATATTATTTTATATATACACTGTGATTCTGTACTTGGCAAATATGCTTCAAAAATCTCCCTCCACCGATTCTGGCGGCAACCATTTTAACTGTGGGCAGCTGAAGCTGCTTCCTGCTCACTTCCTGGATTTACACAGACACACACCTCTAGCTCTGCAGTCCTCATTGGCCCTCTTATGACTCATCCCCCCTCCCTTCCTGGCAAACTCTCACGAGAGTAAAAGAGTGCTATGCATAATGTCATGCGCAGTGGGCTGTATAAGGTATTTACTGGCAGAAGAAATATGTTTTACGGCAGAATGGCTGTGAAAATAGCGCCGTGTGGGGGCGCACACGCCCGCAGCAAGCTCCGTGATGGTGCCCGCATGACCCGCGGACTCTATGTCCGCCGGTGTCCCGCGATTGTGTCATGAATCGGCAGAACGGAGAGATGCCTTTGTAAACAAGGCATTTCCCTGTTCTGCCTAGTGACAGGACACTGATCTACTACTCCCTGTGGTCGAGAGCAGTGATCAATATCGTGTCACTGGTAGCCCAGCCCCCTCACAGTTAGAATCACTCCCTAGGACACACTTTACCCGTTCCTCGCCCCCTACTGGTTAACCCCTTCCATGCCAGTGTCATATACACAGTAATCAGCGCATTTTTATAGCGCTGATCGCTGTATAAATGACAATGGTCCCAAAATAGCGTCAAAAGTGTCCCATGTGTCCGCCATAATGTCGCAGTCACGATAAAAATCACTGATCGCCGACATTACTAATAAAAAAAAATAATAATAAAAATGCCATAAAACTATCCCCTATTTTGTAGACGCTATAACTTTTGCGCAAACCAATCAATATATGCTTATTGTGATTTTTTTTTACCAAAAATATGTAGAATACGTATCAGCCTAAACTGAGGAAAAAAATCGTTTTTTTATATATTTTTGGGGGGGATATTTACTAAAAATATTGCTTTTTTTAAAAAAAATAATTGCTCTTTTTTGTTTATAATGCAAAAAAAAACACCAAAAGAAAGTTCTATTTGTGGGGAAAACAAGGACGTCAATTTTGTTTGGATACAGCGTCACAATTGTCAGTTAAAGCAAACACAGTGCAGAATTGCAGAAAGTACTCTGGTCAGGAAGGGGGTAAATTCTTCCGGGGCTGAACTGGTTAAAGTGGATGTAAACCCAAAAATTTGTATTTTTTTGACGTCACAATCTAGAGTATAAGATTTCCTATCCTCTGTGCCCAGTCTTGCCACACAGAGTTAATCCAGCTCTGAGCAATCCTCTTTTATTGTTCAGTGAAATAAAACAGACTTACAGAGAAAAACCTTAGTCCGTTCCGCCCCCTTGCTGTGAGTGACAGGTTATTTACATATCTCATGCACTAGCCTGGAGAACGGCATTATTTTTTAATTCCCACCCCCACTCCTTTTCTGAAGTCATGTGGTTACTTTTCTGGATTTTGACTGGATGTTAGTGATCATAGCAGAATTTAGTGTAAGGAATACACAAGAGAAAATGCATGTTTACAAGTTGAGTGTAGAGGAGGGCGGGGAGTCAACTGACATCACGACTCCACCCACCGAGCTCCAGACAACAGACCCACCCACGGAATCTGCAGTTTTTCGGTTCTTATAACAGACAGAGGGGAGACATTTGACAGGTAAGGATACATGCAGGAGGCATCTATATCGTTATAGATCAGCACTATGGCAGTAGTTTAGAAAGGATGAGAGTGGGTTTACATCCACTTTAAGTGCGCCTCATGTGTACCTAGAAAGAAAGGGCCGGATTCAGAAACGATTTACGGCGGCGTATCTCCAGATACGCCGCCGTAATTTAAAATGTGCGTCGTTGCATCTTTACGCCTATTCAGAAAGGCATTTATGTTTGTTTTTCTCCAAGATACGACTGACGTAAGTCTCTTACGCCGTCGTATCTTGGGTGCATATTTAGGCTGGCCGCTAGGGGCGCTTCCGTATATTTCCACTTAGAATATGCAAATGAGAAAGATACGCAGATTCAGAAACGTACGTCCGCCTGGCGCCCTGATTTACATTGTTTACGTAAGGCTTTTTCCGACGTAAAGTTACCCCTGCTATATGAGGCGTAGCCAATGTTAAGTATGGACGTCGGGCCAGCGTTGAATTTTGCGTTGTTTACGTCGTTTGCGTATGTCGTACGCGAATAGGGCTGTGCGTAAGTTACGTTCACGTCTAAAGAAATTACTATTTGCGGCGTAATTTGGAGCATGCGCACTGGGATACTTTCACGGACGGCGCATGCGTCGTTCTTTAGTAACGTCAATTACGTGGGGTCATGATTATTTTCGCATACAACACGCCCCCTATCAGCCTATTTTGAATTAGGCGGGCTTACGCCGGCCCATATACGCTACGCCACCGTAACTTCGGGCGCAAGTTCTGAATACGGGACTTGCCTCTCAAAGTTACGACGGCGTAGCGTATATGAAATACGCTACGCCAGCCTAAAGATAGGCATTTCTTTCTGAATCTGGCCCAAAAACTTTTTCTCAAGGAAGACAACACCTGTTGTAAAACAAAAGAAGAATAAATGATTTTTTTTTTTTTTAACCACTACCCGACGGCCGTACGACTTTATACAGCCGCGGGGTGGTTGTCAATCTCTAACAGGCCGTAAAAAGACGGCCTGCGCGCGCATCCAGCGGGGCGGGCGCGCGCGTGCTCGCCGCATCGCTGAGATGCCGATACGAGTGCCTGGCGGCCGTGATGTCCGCCAGGGACTCGCGATCGGCGGCTACAGGGACAAGACGTGGAGCTCTGTGTGTAAACACAGAGCTCCACGTCCTGTCAGGGGAGAGAGGAGACCGATCTGTGTCCCTTGTACATAGGGACACAGATCGGTCACCTCCCCCAGTCACCCCCCCTCCACCTACAGTTAGAAGACAATTTAGGGTACACATTTAACCCCTTCCTCACCCCCTAGTGTTAACCCCTTCAATGCCAGTCACATTTATACAGTAATTAGTGCATATTTAGAGCACTGATCGCTGTATAAATTTGAATGGCACCAAAAATGTGTCAAAAGTGTCCGCCATAACGTTGCCATAACGTCGCAGTCGTGAAAAAATGCTGATCGCCGCCATAAGTAGTAAAAAAAAATTATAAAAAATAATAAGAATTCTGTCCCCTATTTTGTAAGCGCAATAACTTTTGCGCAAACCAGACGCTTCTTGCGATTTTTTTTTTTTTCCAAAAATATCTAGAATACGTATCGCCTAGACTGAGAAAAAAAATGTTTTTTAAAACAAATTGGGCTATTTATTATAGCAACAAGTAAAAAAATATTGTTTTTTTTTCAAAATTGTCGCTCTATTTTTGTTTATAGCGCAAAAAAAAACAACGCAGAGGCGATCAAATACCACCAAAAGAAAGCTCTATTTGTGGGGAAAAAAGGACGTCAATTTTGTTTGGGAGCCACGTCGCACGACCGCGCAATTGTCAGTTAAAGTGACGCAGTGCCACAAGCTGAAATTTCACCTGGTCAGGAAGGGGTATATGTGCCCAGTAAGGAAGTGGTTAAAGAGTTGAAAGAAATGTTCCTAACCCCCAAAAGCCATTTAAAGCCCACTGAACCCTTTCCTGTAAAACTATCTTCATCTCTGTAAATGGTGGTGGCAATGAAAATTCTCCAAACAAAAGCACAGTGGATTCATTTAAAAACGATATTATGTTTATCCGGGTAGAGTAGCGCATTACATCGCTGACATTACGGTGGATTAGACATACAGATGTGTGATGAGCCCATTTAACATCGGGACATTGTAGACACAAGGCAATTTTAATAATACATTTCTTCGATGATCTTCTACACAATCCGCTGCACTGGCTTTGTTTTTAGTTTATTATTCATATTTTTCTTGGATATAAAAAGCTTATAAGAATTGGCATCTGAAGTGAGTGTTGCATTGCAATCGTGTGATCGTGTTCTGGTTCATACGCTGCGACTTTCTACATTCATTGTTTTATTAAATTGGACATGTAGCATTTCAATGTCTTTGCACAGCAGGCCCATCAAAATGAATGGTGGTATACATTTGGATTTGTTCTCTGTGTATCTGCATTATGGAAAATCTCTATCCTAAATGTCTCTCTCTAGCATTGCATAACAAAACAAACTTAGAAAATGCACAAAAATATAAAAAAAGTGTTTCAAATGCACAAAACTGAATGCAATAAATGGGTCAAATACGGAGGTGCAAAAGGGTTGTAAGTAATACAGACATACTGCAGATGTTGAACAATTCTAAGGTTATCATAACAGAGGGCAAGGACGGTCACTGATACTTTTTTCTTTTGTTCCTGCTAACAGGCTGAATTCACATCTTGGTGTTCCCAGAAATGCATGAAAAACAAGCCAAAATGCACATCGCACTGGCAGTGCCATGTTCATAAAGTGGATTTTTTTGATGTCACAATGTAGAGAATAAGATTTCCTATCATCTGTGCCCAGTCTTGCCACACAGAGTTAATCCAGCTCTGAGCAATCCTCTTTTTATTGTTCAGTGAAATAAAACAGACTTCCTGATAAAGACCCTTGCTTGAGTGACAGGTTATTTACATATCTCGTGCACTAGTTGCAAACATGCACAGCTTCTGTAAAGTGCACAATTCACATCCCCCTCTCCTCTCCCTTCCAGCTCTTCCAGGATTGGCTGTCTTTCCTGTGCTTTGATTAAATGTTTTCAAAATATGGGGTGATCCACAGTTCAGTGTAAACAGCCATCAGAATATACATAGACAAGAAGCTGTGCTTATCTGCAGATATGTAAATAGAGATATGTAAATATGTAAATGTAAATAGAGATATGTAAATAACCTGTCACTCAAGCAAGGACTTTGGTCTTTATCTGGAAGTCTGTTTTATTTCACTGAACAATAAAAAGAGGATTGCTCAGAGCTGGATTAACTCTGTGTGGCAAGACCTGGCACAGATGATAGGAAATCATATTCTTTACATTGTGACATAAAAAAATGTGGGGGGTTACATCCACTTTAATGGAACCACAAACTTGTGAACCAGGTGCACATTTTGTTGCGCCAAAACATGCTTTTTAAAAGTGAGCGAGGCCCACTGCAATAAAGAAGTACTTTGGCGCATTTTTGGCATGTAGGGCAGCCCATTTAAGTGAATGGACTGCCCTTTGCTGTAACGCGACAAATGCACATAAAAATAAAGTGATGCATCAAGTAGGTGTAAATAGGGCCTTAACGAGTATCTAAACCCAACACAGATCGATAGTATTGTACCATACCAGTTCTTGGATGTGGTGGCAGAATTTTTTTCCCCCAGTTTTTTCTTTTACGTTAACATTCTGCCATTAACCACTTAACCTCCCTGGCGGTATCCCCGAGCATCACTCGGGGTGGATTTTCGATGCTAGGATCGGTATCCCCGAGTCACGCTCGGGGTAGCTGTGCAGAGTGTGCAGCTTACCTGCTCGCTGAATCCACAGGCAAGTTACTTACCTTGTCCCTGGATCCAGCGATGCATCCCCGCTGTGTGAGCGAGCGGGACCTCGCTCGATTCACAGTGTCCGCGTGTGCCGCCGATCTCAGTTCCCTGCGACGTTACGACGCACGGGGCGGAGAACGGTGCCAAATTAAAAAAAGTAAACAAACACAATACATACAGTATACTGTAATCTTATAGATTACAGTACTGTATATAAAAAATACACACCCCCCTTGTCCCTAGTGGTCTGCCCAGTGTCCTACATTATATAATAAAAACTGTTCTTTCTGCCTGAAAACTGTAGATTGTCCAAAAGTGTCCCTTTATGTCAAAAATGGTTTTAGAGCAGCTAGAAAACAGCGATAATAAATTATAATCACTTGCAGAATTGTGCGATAGAGATTTGTGGGGAAATTCGTCATAAAAAAATAAAAGTAATGACAGCGACAATTCTGCAACTGAGCAAATTTCAGTGATTTTGAGTTGATTACATTATTGAATTATTTTTATTATAATTATATTATTATTTGTTATAATTATTTATAATTATTTATTATATTATAATTTATAATTTTGTTTAAAAAAAAAAAAAATCATACCCGGGATGCCTACTACACTCTTGTTTGGTCAGATTTAACCACTTGCTTACTGGGCACATATACCCCCCTCCTGCCCAGGTGAAATTTCAGCTTTCGGCACTGCATCGCTTTAACTAACAATTGCGCGGTCGTGCGACGTGGCTCCCAAACAAAATTGACGTCCTTTTTTCCCCACAAGTAGAGCTTTCTTTTGGTGGTATTTGATCGCCTGTGCGGTTTTTATTTTTTGCGCTATAAACAAAGAAGCGAGACAATTTTGAAAAAAATACAATATTTTTTATTTCTTGCTATAATAAATATCCCAATTTAAAAAAAAAAAAACATTTTTTTTTCTCAGTTTAGGCCGATACGTATTCTTCTACATATTTTTGGTAAAAAAAAAAAAAAAAATCGCAATAAGCGACTGGTTTGCGCAAAAGTTATAGCGCTTACAAAATAGGGGACAGAATAATTTTTTTTTAATTTTTTTTTTTTACTAGAAATGGCGGCGATCTGCGATTTTTAATGGGACTGCGACGTTATGGCGGACACATCGGACACATTTTTGGCGCCATTCACATTTATACTGCGATCAGTGCTATAAATATGCACTAATTACAGTATAAATGTGACTGGCATTGAAGGGGTTAACATTAGGGGGTGAGGAAGGGGTTAAATGTATCCCTGCTTAGTGTTCTAACTGTGGGGGAAGGGGGGTGACTGGGGGGGGTGACCGATCTATGTCCCTATGTACAAGAGACACAGATCCGTCTCCTCTCCAGAGACAGCACCGCTGTCTCTGTGTAAAACGGCAATGAGAGATGATCTCATATGTTTACATATGAGATCCTCTCTCATTGGCCGCACAGATCGCCTCGCGAACGGCCACTCTGATTGGCCGTTCGCGGCGATCTGTAATTGGCTGTGTCCGAGGGACACGGCCAACACAGATTTTCCCCGCAGCGCGCTCTGGAGCGCGCGCGGGGAACGCCCAAAGGGGCGGCCGTCAATTGACGGCAGTTTGGAAATTGGGATCCGCACTGCAGCCGTCAATTGACGGCAGGCGGATCCCAAGTGGTTAAATTAGTTATTTCTAAGAATTGCAGGCCTACAGTATAAAACGCCAAATTTCCTTGCAAATAATTGTACCGCTTTTGGTACGTAATTCCAGACAGAATCATACCGCCAGGGAGGTTAAGGACAGGAAGATTTGCCCCCTTATTGACCAGGCCATTTTTTGCGATACGGCACTGCATCGCTTTAACTGACAATCGCGCGACGCTGTACCCAAACAAAATTGAAATCCTTTTCCCCCCCCACAAATAGAGCTTTCTTTTGGTGGTATTTGATCACCTCTGCATTTTTTTTTGTGCTCTAAACAAAAATAAAGCGTCAATTTTTTTTTATATTTTTGACTTTTTGCTATAATAAATATCCCCACTTTAGGCTGATATGTATTCTTCTACATATTTTGGGATCATTGGCATTTATCCAGCAATCAGAGTTAAAAATAGCCACTGATTACTGTATAAATGTCACTGGCAAGGAAAGGGGCTAACACTAGGGGGCGATCAAGGGGTTAAATGGAGACCAATCGTTGTTCCTAAGCAGATCAGTCTCCTCACCCCTGACAGAACAGACATCTGTCTGTTTACTTAGACAGACCTTCCTTCTGTCTCTCTCAGGAGCGATCGCGGGTGCCGAGAGGAAATTGCGGGTGCTGGGCACGTGCAATAGCTCCGTCGTCGCAGGCACTCACCGCTTTTAAAGCGGCCAACGTACAGCTACGATGGCTCGCCCAGAGGAGGCAACCTGCTGCAGTATAACTGGGGCGGCTGGTCCTCAAGTGGTAAAGGACAAATAAACCCAAGAGCAAAAATGTAATATGTTTCAGCTTAAATTCCTTAAATGTGGTGGCCGCATTCATTTTCTTGTCTTGCCATGTCCTTGTCACTTTCTGTGAGCTGCACCGAAGAAAATCTTGCTTGCTAGTAGAGTTGAGCGAACCCGAACTGTAAAGTTCGGGTTCGGTACGGACTTTGGGGTTTTCCCGAACCCGGACCCGAATAATTGGAAAAAATTTGGGTCCGGGATCGGAGTTCGGGGAAAAAAAATGCGCGGAGGTCCCCGCAAATTCAATAACCAGACCCTTTAGGTCTGGTATGGATATTAAGGGGAACCCCCGCCGGCAATTTAAAAAAAAATTACGTGCGGTTCCCCCTAAATATCCATAACCAGACCCTTCAGGTCTGGTAAGGATATTAAGGGGAACCCCCGCCGGCAATTTAAAAAAATAAATTACGTGCGGTTCCCCCTAAATATCCATAACCAGACCCTTATCCGAGCATGTTGACCTGGCCGGCTGCAGAAAAGAGGGGGGGACAGAGTGTGGCTCCCCTCCTCTCCTGAACCATACCAGGCCGCATGCCGTCAACATGGGGAGGATGTCCCCATGTTAATGGGGATAAGGGTCTCATCCCCACAACCCTTGCCCGGTGGTTGTGGGGGTATGCGGGCGGGAGGCTTATCAGAATCTGGAAGACCCCTTTAACAAAAGGGACCCCCAGATCCTGACCCCCCCTGTGTGAAATGGTAATGGGGTACACTGTACCCCTACCATTTCACGAAGGAAGTGTAAATTCTTTTAAAAAAAAACACACACACACCGTAGAATAAAGTCCTTTATTAATAAAAAAAGGAAAGAAAAAAACTCCTGCGGTGATAATCCACTCATTCCCGGCTTCCTGCTCCAACAATGTCCTGATCCAGCGATGAGTGCGGGTGATCTCCAGTGATGAGAAGATCCAGCGACGGGTGATCTCCACTCCAGTGATGAGAAGATCCATCCATCCGGAGCGCAGCATCGCCGACCTCTTCTCATCGCTGGACACAGCCCAGCGAATGACGCGCTGAAGCTGTGACATTACTTATATAGAGGAGGCAGGGCCACCCGTCACGTGACCCCGCACCCTTTGATGTACCCTCTGCTACGTCACTGGGGAAGCCCAGGAAGAGGGAAGACTCTGGGCTTCCCCAGTGACGTAGCAGAGGGTACGTCAGAGAATGCGGGGTCACGTGACAGGTGGCCGTGCCTCCTCTATATAAGTAATGTCACAGCTTCAGCGTGTCATTCGCTGGGCTGTGTCCAGCGATGAGAGGAGGTCGGCGATGCTGCGCTCCGGATGGATCTTCTCATCGCTGGAGCGGAGATCACCCGTCGCTGGATCTTTTCATCGCTGGAGATCACCCGCACTCATCGCTGGATCAGGAAGCCGGGAACGAGTGGATTATCACCGCTGGAGTTTTTTTCATTTATTTTTTTTATTAATAAAGGACTTTTTTTTTTGAAGTTCGGGTTCGGACCCGAACCCGAACATCCAGGTGTCCGCTCAACTCTACTTGCTAGTCATCTTTTGTAACTACTAATTGCCCTGCCCCCCCAATGCAATTAGAAAATATAGCGATATGAATATGTCTGAAGTCCATATCAGGAGAGTAGTATAGAGTGACTCCCTCCATAGAGACAGTGGAGGAGTGATGTAGCCACCCAGGGACAGGAAGTGTTATTTGGAAGATTTCCAGGTGAAAATAAAGCAAAGCAAAATAAGTTCAAAGAGAGAAATCAAATGCAATCACCATACAACAAAATATAAAGATTTTATGTCATGAAACCGTGTCTAGAATCAAAGTGAAGGCAAAGAAAACTGACAAATCATTTCCAGACCAAAATGGAATAAAGCCATCAACCTAACCAACCAATGGGAATCCTTACCAAAGGTTTTATATAGCTGGTACCTTACATCATACAAACTCTCTAAATTCTCTACTAATAATTCTTCCCAAGGTTGGAGAGCCTGTAGTTCCACTGATATAATCCATATATTATGCCACTGTAAGTTTCTATGGTCGGACTGAAACCACATAGAGTAAAACCTTGGCATCAGTGCCTGACATTGCTACTCAACCGATTAGCCCTTCTATCAATAGCCATTCTTCATATTAAAGTGGAGTTTCCATCCCAAAATTTTTTTTCATTATTGTGCTCAGACCTAAAAAAGTTAAAAAAAAAAAAAAAAGTTTTGTTTTTACTCATCTGGAAATGCCTGTTGCTATGCGGTCCCACGAAATCTGCCTTTGAAACCACCTAGGATTCTGACATCATCTCCCTCTAATGCTCCTGGGAAATGTGTGTCATCATTTCCCAGGATGCAGTGCGCTGTTCAATTATCACTCCCCATTCAAGACTTCCAGGAAGTAAGTGCTTGTAGGCTTCACAATGCCCACAAGCAAAATGACAACAGTGTAGACATAGTTTTATAAACTATCTTTTTTGAATATCTATGCGGATCGGCGGCGGATTGTAAAATAGTAAGTGACCGGATTTATATTATAAAAACGCAGGATGAAAGGACATACATTTAAAAAATGTTAATTGTGGTTGGAACTCCGCTTTAAGATAAAATGACATACCCGCTGGATCCAGAACGGGAATCCTACATATTCTACTTGCAGCCAAATCTAACATAACACACAACTGAAAATCCTCTACCCCACTGGGACTTGCAGAAGTCATTAGAGATGTCAATCTGCAACATGCCTATGAACTAATTTTTTGCAGTCAAAAGCAATTATTATCTAAAGTTCCAACAAGCTTAAGAACAACGGCCTGTGCTCCCTCTATGCCTTGGTTGTCAAACTGGCAGCTTTCCAGCTGTTAAATATCTACAAGTCCCATGAGGCATTGCAAGGCTGACAGTTATAAGCATGGCTCCCAAAAGCAGAGGCATGAAGGGACTTGTAGTTCCGCAACAGCTGAGGAGTCAGGTCACCATTTTGACACCCCTGCTCTATGCAATATATAGAAGTCTAAACCTTCAAATTACACCTTCAGTTCATCATACTCCTAAATAGGACAACTCAGCAACTCACTAACTGACTACTACCTATTTTTGTTTCTGGTTAAAACTATCTATACTCTCATGTTATACTCTTATGCATTCAAATCTTCTAATAGCGCATAGTAAGTGTAGGGATCTGCTACCCTCTACCCTCTGAATTTGTAAATATATTATGTATGCACTTCTTGCCCCTGGTTGTTGGCTTGAAACCCCAGAAGGAGAAAGTG
The DNA here is from genome assembly GCF_905171775.1 of Rana temporaria. Lineage (NCBI taxonomy): Eukaryota > Metazoa > Chordata > Amphibia > Anura > Ranidae > Rana > Rana temporaria. The sequence goes on from NC_053498.1 coordinate 30,155,809, forward strand.
GAGAGAGAGAGAGAGAGAGAGAGAGAGAGAGAGAGAGAGAGAGAGAGAGAGAGAGAGAGAGAACGTCTCAGCCACATGTCCTGCTCATGCTGCTAAATCCTAAACCAGAAGACACTATTACAAACTACTAGGGAGGGACTAAAGCGAAGAGTAGATCGGCTTACCCTGAGTTCCAGTACTACACCACAGTTCCTCCTGGTGAGAAGTCCCATTCCAGGCTGGTCAGACAACAGTTGGAAGGATACCTCTATGACCGCTGATCTTGTCTTTATGTCTCCAGCGCAAAGACAGATACTGCATCATCCTCAGGGGCCCCTGCAACTGGACTTTGCTGTAAAATGTACCTGGAGGTATCTCTATTAATATCTATATAATATATTATATGCACAGGGATTTTCTTTATAACAAAACAAAAAAAACTGTTATATTTTCCTCCTCTGTGCAGTTGGTTCTGGGGTCCCTCAGCAGCGCTCCTGGCTTCTCCTCTTCTCGAGTGCCCTGTTGGAGAGCTGCTCTCCCTCAGGACACTCATGCGGGCTTGCTTCCCTGTCCTGCTGCTGCGTCTATCGACACAGACAGCAGGACTTGGCCTCGCCCCCGACTCCCACATCATTGGATTTGATTGAGAGCAGCGGGAGCGCTGCCATCAATCTATCCAATCAGGACCCGAGACACTGGCTGGAGCTGGTGTGCTCGTCCCCGCCACTGGAAAGAATGGGTTCAGGTAAGTAAAAGAGGGGGGGGTTTAGGGGGGTGCTGCATCACAGGAGTTCACATTCTAATGCATTGAATGCATTAAGGTGAAAAAACATGAGGGTTTACAACCCCTTTAATCTCTTCTTATACAAGTCTTGCATTATTTATATACTGGTTTGCATCTACTGTATATACTTATGGTTAATGGTTGCAGTGCTTCTGCTCCGAATTACTTTGATTATTTTACTGGTTAATTTCCCAGTAAGGGAACCCCCTATGTTCACAGAGGTCCTGAACTGGTTGAAGACACTACCAACTTTATTAGCAAAAATAAACAAAATAAAATAAATTCTTGCACTTAGCCAAAATGAGGTATTAGCATGGACTGCTGCAACGCAAGTAACCCAAATACTGGGCCCACTAACAAAAAGTGCACTGTTCCTATAAGTATCAAAACATATTAACCGCTTGAGGACCAACGCAAGACGATACACAGTCGACAAAATGGCACGGCTGGGCAGAAGGGCGTACATGTACGTCCCCTTTAAGATCCCGCCGGCGGCACGCTCGTGACCCAGTCCTTTCCTGTGACCATCTCTGCGGGAACATCGGAAGAAAAGAAGAAGGCGACGAGGAAGACCGGGCTGCCCGCCGTTAGTAAAAGAGCTTTAAAGAAGATAGCGGCGGCCAGCCCCGAACAAGGCATTGGAGAGCTTGAGAAGAATCGGGGAGCGCGTATACGACACCGGAGAGCAGAAGAAGAGAGTGGAGAAGACGAAAGAAGAGCCCCGAAGTCAGAAGAAGACCCCCGGAGAGCGGAGAAGTCAGAAGAAGACCCCCAGAGCTGACTAATAAATAGTTTTAAAAACCTGTGTTGTGTGTTTATTTTTTGGACACTTTTCCTCCAGGTGAATGGGTAGGGGTACGATGTACCCCATACTCATTCACCTAGGGTGGGGGTCCGGTATCTGGGGGCCCCCTTATTAAAGGGGTCTCACGGATTCCCCGACAACCAACAGACAGGGTTGTCGGGAAGAGGCCCTGTCCTTATCAACATGGGGACAGGGTGCTTTGAGATGGGGGGGGCAGAGAGCGCCCCCCTGCCCCAAAGCACCCACCCCCCCATGTTGAGGGCATGCAGCCTGACATGGCTCAGGAGGGGGGGCGCTCACTCGTCCCCACTCCTTTCCTGACCGGCCAGGCGGCGTGCTCGGATACGGGTCTGGTATGGATATGACAATGTTTTTTCGGCGTAGGGGGGTTCTCCTTACAATCCATACCAGACCTAAGGGCCTGGTATGCTCCTGGAGGGGAACCCATGCAGTTTTTTTTTGTTTTATTATTTGGCGTGGAGTTACCCCTCATGACTCATACCAAACACAGCGTCTAGAATTGGCGGGAATCCAAGTCGGATTTCTGTCGCTTCTATGTCGGCTTTTTCCCGTCCCGGCGAGCCGGCTCGGCGCTGGCTCCCGAGACAGGGCTCGTAGGTGGTCAATCTCGCCGAGAAAAGGAGCGAGATTGACACAATATCGCGGTCACCTACTGTACACCTCTTCTAACTATATATATATATATATATATATATATATATATATATATATATATATATATATATAAGGGCTGTGCGTTAAACGCGATATTAACGGCGTTAACGCAAACCCATGTTAACGCCGTCAATATTTTTGTCGCGCGATTAACGCAGGAGCCCTCGGGTGGACATGCAGAGTGTGCAGCGGCGCGGCTTACCTTTTCGCTGGATTCACAGACAAGTTACTCACCTTGTCCCTGGATCCAGCGATGCCACCCCGCTGTGTGATCGAGCGGGTCCTCCTTGCTTGGCGGGTCCTCCTTGCTTGGCGGGTCCTCCTTGCTTGGCGGGTCCTCCTCGCTTGGCGGGTCCTCCTCGCTCGATTCACAGTGCCTGTGTGCCGCCGAGCTCCGTTCCCTGCGACGTTACGACGCACGGGAGCGGAGAACGGCGCCAAATTTAAAAAAGTAAACAAACACAATACACACAGTATACTGTAATCTTATAGATTACAGTACTGTATGTAAAAAATACACACCCCCCTTGTCCCTAGTGGTCTGCCCAGTGCCCTACATGTTCTTTTATAAAATAAAAACTATTCTTTCTGCCTGAAAAACTGTAGATTGTCCAAAAGTGTCCCTTTATGTCAAAAATGGTTTTAGATCAGCTAGAAAACAGCGATAATAAATTATAATCACTTGAAGAATTGTGCGATATTTGTGGGGAAATTCGTCATAAATTAGAGCGATTAATCGTGAGTTAACTATGACATTAATGCGATTAATCGCGATTAAAAATTGTAATCGTTTGACAGCACTAATATATATATATTGTAAAGTGTGATAAATTGCCCAGTTGTGGCATTTTATATAATGTTAACCAATGTTGCACCTAAATTTTGAATCTGTATTCAATAAAATTGTTAATTTATTTTTATACAATTTGGATGTTATTGTGTGTATTATGTGTGGTTAACAGATACTCCAAGTCCTATTTAATTTGGAATTTTTTATGCTATATATGTCGGGATGATACCCTGAAAACCAACATTTATTTAATTTCTTTCAAACACTGCACAAATTCCTGTCAAATTTGTACATCTGTTATCATCTAAAGACCTTGACTGTATGTCTGTGTATCAATGCTTGAGTATTAAACCCAATAAAGAACAATTGGAAAATAAAAGTGAATAATGTGCCCATACCTCATAACTATTCTGGTTTTATGAACCGCTCACAAATTATATTTATTTATAGAAAAACCCTTATATTTTGTGGCTGCTGTTATGAAAGCTAAATCCCCATGTAGGTAATATAGGTGTAAATATAAATGTAAAAAGGTGGAATACATTTCTTTTTCCAAATAGTCAATATTAACAATTATTCAGCTCATAAAAGTCTATAGCTTTTTGAGTTTCATTTTAAAGCAGCTTTCCAGCCAGAGAAAAGCAGTCCTAAGCTGGAAACGATTGTTCTCCTGTGAACGGAATATTAAACCCAGTTCTGTTACCGAGAGCTCATGACTTTCTAATATCATGGACCAGCCAAGACCAGAAATATAATATCTCTGATTAAAAACATGCACATAGTAACCAATGTTCCAATAGACTTTCCAGGAAATCCTGATGGCTGTCAGATATAGGTGTGAGATGATATAAGCTGATCTTCAGCAAGACAAAAAGGGCCACATATGCCCATTTATTTTTAGTAAAATGCACGTCCTTAAAGTGAACTGTCAACCTTTTTTTTTTTTTTATGGTGTTCTCCCTGCCTCCTTCGCTACAAAATAATTACAAACAATTTTTTTTTTTAAAGAAAATATTTTTTATAAATAAAGTTCAAGTCCATCAATCTCACTTAGGTGAAGATGATGTACGGAAACCCACGCATGAATCCCGCAGGTCACTCTGGAATCCATTGCTGCATTTCTGTGCATGTCCTGTGAACTGCCGCCTGGGATTTCTACATCACTCATCCCAGAAGTCAGATCATGGGATCTCACGCATGCACAGAAATGGAGCGGCAAAAAGTCTGCTGATTGGACAAGGTGGGCAGTGATGTCATGCTCTCCACATCATGAAATCAGAGAATGGTTTGCATCCATTCAGAAAATGCAAACCGTTCTATGAAAGGTGCCTGTGGCGATCAGCTGATCTCCTGATTTTAGAATGCAGCAGGGCATCCACTTGGCATGGGACACGGAAGCAATGTCTTCTTCAGTGGTTTACAGCTTCCAGGGGTATTGGCCAGGTACAGTATGATATTTTTATAGTTACATTGGTCCAAGCTGGATCAATATGTCTATGTAAAAACATAGCATGTCTGGAATTCTTTTCTAAGCCCTTCTGGGTGAAACATATTAAAGAGGGGGCTTGCTATCATGACCCTCCCCCTCTCCCCTTCTTCACCTTTCAGTCCCTACAATCCCCTTTCTATCCCTGTGCCTCCTATCCTCTCCCAATGCCTATCTTCCTATGTTTGGTCCCATGCCTCTGTCTTTTATGCCCACCTCCTCATCTTATTCTGCTGTTATTCTCCCCTTTCGACCACCTGAACGCTCATGTACAACTTTACGCTTAACCTACTTAACGATATTCCCAACAGGGCCGGTGCTACAAAACTGCAAACTAGGCAGCCACCAAGGGCACACTGCTGCCTAGGGGTGCCGGGACACTGGTTTCCCTCCACGTCTGCATGCTCTGCAGGCTGCAGCATGTAACTAACTAGTCCCAGGCAGCTGCTCAGTCTGACCAGTGGTGTAATTAGAGGCACATCACAGAGCTGAAACCAGCGCTAGTGGACGCAAATGCTTCCTGTATAGCGCTGCCTCCTGTCACATGGGTAGGGGTAAAGGGGGTGGGGCCAGGGGTGGAGCCAAAGGGGAGGAAAAATTTGGTTTTGCCTAGGGTGTTAAAAATCCTTGCACCAGCGCTGATTCCCAAGTGTGACTCGGGGTAAATTTTCACTACCCAAAAGCAGTAACCCCCGAGACACACTTGGGATTGCATTGCAGGATCCATGTAAAACTTACTTACGTTGTCCCCAGGATCCTGCGATTTCCCCCCCCCCCCCCCCGCGCTGTATCCTTCGCCTGATTCATTATTCCTGATTCATTATTGTTCTGGGCTCCGTTCCCTGTCAACGTCGCACCGCATGGGGGCGGACCCCGGTGGCAAGTTCAAAAAGTAAAAAACACAACACAGTAATCTGTAGATTGCATTACTGTAACAAATGATTTCTGATTTCACCTCAGTTTTGTCCCTAGTGCTTTCTCCAGTGCCCTGCCTGCAATTTTATATTATATATACTTTTCTTTCTGCTTGGAAACTTTTGAACGTCCATGGCATCCAAAAAGCATCCCATCAAAAGCGGTTTTAGACCAGCTAGAAAACAGTGATAGTAAATTAGAATCACTTGCAGAATTAAACATGTGGAGCGGGGACGCACTCTTGGGATTGGCACCTGCAGTGAGCGGAGCAGGAGTTCTTTATGAGCGTTGGTTCTCTGTGAGATCTTCTAACAACCCTCAATGTATATGTTTGTTGGGCTGCCATCCAGAATGACAGTTTATCATTGTGTATCCCAATAATGTAAGGGAGAAATTGTGGGTTTTGGTGTGCATTATTGCAGTGCATAAACATTTATCCAGCTAAGTTGAAATATTGGCGGTATTTCCAAGTGTGGCTTGGGGTTAAATTTCAGTACCATTAGCGGTAGCCCCGAGCCACACTTACCTTGTCACCATTATCCTGCGATGTCCCCCCCGCTGTGTCTGTGGGCTGTGTTCCCTGCCTGATGCTCTGTGTGCTAGGCTCTGTTCCCGGGGGGGGATGGAGCCCGGCGAAAAAATTCAAAAACTACAAAATTCATAACACATACAGTACACTGTAATCTTACAAATTACATTACTGCATGAAATAATTTCACCTCCCTTTTGTCCCCAGTGCTTTGTCCAGTGACCTACATGCACTATTATACATACTGATCTTTCTGCCTGGAAACTGTAGATTGTCCATGGCAACCAAAAAGTGTCCCTTTACGTCAAAAGTGGTTTTAGACCAGCTAGAAAACAGCAATAGTAAATTTGAACACTTGCAGAATTGGGTAATAGTGAATCGAGGGGAAATTTGTTTTATTAGTATTATAATTTTTATTTTTTATAATTATTTATAGTTATTTATTATTTATAATTCATGATTTTGTGGTTCAAATTTTATCATACCCAGGATGTCTACTAGACTCTTGTTTGGACAGATTTAAGAGAGTTATTCCTAAGAATTACAGGCTTACAATATAATAAATTTCTATGCAAAACGATGAAGCGATTTGAGACGTAAAAATCTGATATAATCATACCACCAGCGAGGCTACAGGGGAACTTAACTGTATGTAAGCACTAAAGCCTGAAAACACTATTTAATTGATTTTTAATATTTGAAAAAAATGCACCAATCCATCCAGGTCCTCATTACCGGTAACTGAAACAAAGAGAACGGGTACACCAGCCTTTTGCATTATTGTAAGATGCTTTTTTGTAGAACTGAATGTGCTCACAAAGGCGATAAAATACAGGCATGACATCAATCCAGGCCTAATGCTTGAGCTGTGCCCATCCACAGGGGTGTAGATTACATGTTTCAAGGGTAGTGCCCTCTTCAGAGTGCTAATGAAGAGGAAACTGCCCTTGAAACACCTAAGCTACTTCCCTGTGGATGGGCACAGCTCAAGCATTAGGCCTGGATTCATGTCATGCCTGTATTTTATCGCCTCTGTGAGTACATTCGATTTATTTTTTTCTACAATAAAGCATTTTATGATAATGCACTAGGCTTGTGCCTCTCTTTGTCTTTGTTTCAGTTCTTGGTTTGTGGATTTCCCTGGTCTGAAGTGGACAGCAAGGCCTTGACGTTGAAGCGTTCCTAATCGTTGGTTTCTTCCAAAGTCTAGTAAGACGGAAGAGGAACATTTTTTTGGGGACAAATTATTTGGGCTTCGATGGTCTATGCCTCCTATAGTGCTGATTAGTTGTTATTTGCTTTCTTTAATACATGACTCCATGCTTTAGTTTGTTGAAAAATCTCTTTTAAAAACAACCCCTAGTATTTCAAGCTGTGGCCATCTTGACTCCCCTCCTGAAGGCTCCTGGGATATATGACATAATTTTGACCTAGGATAAATGCTTAAAGGGTCACTAAAGGAAAGCTTTTTTTTAGCTAAATAGCTTCCTTTACCTTACTGCAGTCCTGGTTTCATGTCCTCATTGTTTGTTTTTGCTTTGATGTTGCTGTAAATCCTCTCTGTTCTGGACACTTCCTGATTGTCTGTTTCCTGATCACCACAGTACTGGGAGATTTCTCACTGTGGTGACTAATCAAGGCGGTGTGATTACTGTGTGTAAAACTAAACTGGATTGGTGCTGAGCAGTTTTAGACAAAGTATCACTGCCCTCTATTGGCTCACTGCCCTCTAATGGCTCACTGTACATCAGAAAACAACGCCAAGAACCAGGAAACAACATTTTTATCTATTTTTACTCATTTTTAAAAGGAATCAGGTAACTATTATGTCTCTATACCCTGTAAACAGTCATTTCAGCAAAAAAAAAATAGAGTTACGTACCGGTAACGTCTTTTCCAGTAGTCTTTCAGGACAGCCCACAATTGAGAGATACTCCTCCTCTTCCTCTAGGAAACACTGCGCCAGCCCATAAATTTCTCACTCCCCCTGCCAGACCTCAGTATTTATACGAGCACCTCCGGTCAGCTGGGGAGACACAAGAACATGTTAATAACATACAATTACATATCAACATCATGTCCTGGTCTTGAAATCAGACTTCCTCTATTCGGGTGGGTACCCAGGGCTGTCCTGAAAGACTACTGGAAAAGACGTTACCGGTACGTAACTCTATTTTTCCCCTCCCGTCTTTCAGGACAGCCCACAATTGAGAGGATAACCGAGAACTTACCAACTAGGGTGGGACTATGGCTTGCAAAACCTTTCGTCCAAAGGCTTGCTCACCTGCCGAAACCAGGTCCACCCTGTAGTGTTTAACGAAGGTGGTGTAGCTGGACCATGTTGCTGCTTTGCAAATCTGTTCCGGCGTTGCTCCCGCTCTTTCTGCTTGAGAGGTTGCCAGCGCTCGAGTGGAGTGTGCTTTAATTCCTGTAGGGATATCCCTACCAGCCAAAGTGTATGCTTGCTCAATGCTTAGTCTTAGCCACCTGGCAATAGTGCGCCTGGATGCTTTGCATCCCTTCCTGGTTCCAGAAAATAAAACAAATAGTGAGTCTGACCGTCTAAACGGTTTAGTCACCTCTAAATAATGTAGGATACTTCTCCTAACATCCAACGTACTGAAACGTCGTTCCCTTTCCCCCGAAGGGTTGGAACAAAAAGAGGGTAAAACTATATCTTGACTCCTGTGAAACTTTGAAGTCACTTTAGGAAGAAAGGCTGGATCGGTCTTGAAAACGACCCGATCCGGGAAAATAACACAAAAAGGGGGTCTGATCGATAGAGCTTCTAGCTCGCTGACCCTCCTAGCAGTGGTCACTGCAACCAAAAAAGCTGTTTTTAAGGTTAAATCCCTTAGAGAACAATTATCTAAGGGCTCAAAGGGAGTACCCGTTAGGGTACGCAATACCAGAGACAGGTCCCAACTGGGGAAGGGTGGCCCTCGAGCTGGTCTCTGTCTGGATAGTGCTTTAAAGAACCTGACTATCCAGGGACTGGTGGCCAGAGGTTTTTCTAAATACACCGTAAGTGCCGAAACCTGCCCTTTAAGGGTGCTAACCGAAAGACCCTTATCTGCCCCACACTGAAGAAATTCTAAGACAGCCGTGGGGCTTTGTACAGAACAGGGGCAATTTACACACCATTCGTTGAAACGAAGCCAAACCTTCTTGTAAATTTTGCGGGTCTCCTTTTTTCTACTATTAAGGAGGGTGGCAATTAAACCTTCGGAAAATCCCTTGGATCTTAGTATGGCTTCCTCAGTAGCCACGCTGCTAGTCTCCACCTGTGGACTTGTGGACATAGGACTGGGCCCTGTGATAGAAGATCCTCCCGCTGAGGTAGAAATAAGGGTGGTTCTGCCGCTAACTGTTTGAGGACTGAGAACCATGCCCTCTTGGGCCAGTAAGGAGCTACCAGGACTAGAGAGGTGTGCTCTGATTGGAATTTTCTCAGTACTGCTGGAAGAAGTACCGGAGGTGGGAATGCATAGCATCTTCCGAACTTCCAGCTTTGGGACAGGGCATCCACTCCCCTTGCTCCTTCTCCTTTGTTCAGGGAGAAGAAACAGGGGATCTTCGCATTTTCTCTTGAGGCGAAGAGGTCCACCTCCAGAGTTCCCCATCTCTTGTTCAGGAGATGAAAGACCTCCTGGTTGAGGGTCCACTCGCCCTCCCTCAGCTGCCTCCGACTGAGGAAGTCTGCTGTTACGTTTCTTTCTCCCCTCAGAAAGACCGCCGAAAGGGAGAGGGTGTGGATCTCGGCCCAGCCCAGAATCTCTGCTGTCAGGACCGACAAACTTTCGCTTCTCGTGCCGCCCTGCTTGTTTAAATAGGCTACGGCCGATGAATTGTCCGATCTCACCTGAATGTGGTGCCCCTGGAGTTCCTCCTGAAAGAACCTGAGGGCTAGGCCCACTGCCCTCAGCTCCTTCCAATTGGAAGATCTTTTTAGATCTTGGAGACCCCAGGTACCCTGCGCTGGAAGGGATCCCAGGTGCGCTCCCCAGCCCTTGCCGCTTGCGTCTGTGGTTACCACCCGAGACACCGGGATAATCCACAGACGTCCTTGGGTTATGTTGGTGGCCTTTCTCCACCACCAGAGGGATCTTTTTACCTGAAGGGGTACTAGAATCAAGGAGTCTAGGGCTTCTAGGCTGTGATCCCAGACCCTTAGTAGGAAGGCCTGCAGTGGGCGAAAGTGAATCCCTGCCCACTGTACGGCTGGGAGGGCAGATGTCAGCAGACCTAGCGTTGACATCAGGGACCTTAGTGACACCTGTTGATTGTTTTGGAGGGAAGCTACTGCTCTGTCCAATTTCCTGACTTTCTCTACCGGGAGGAACACTCTTGAGAGAGTAGAGTCCAGCAGGTACCCTAGGTAAGTGATCTGTTGGGATGGAATTAAACTGGACTTGTCTAGGTTCAGTAACCACCCTAGGTCTGTTAGAACCTTCTTGGTCACTTCCAGGTCCCTGGATAGCTGCTCTGGCGAGGCTGCGAAAAGTAGCAGGTCGTCCAGATAGGCTATGATGGATATTCCCTGAAGTCGCAGAAACGCTAAGGGTTCTGCCAGGATTTTGGTAAAAATCCGGGGCGAGGAGGATAGCCCGAATGGCAGAGCCTGGAACTGGAGGTGTACAATCGTTCCCTCTAGGTCCACGGCCAATCGCAGATAACTCTGAGAATTCTCCGCGATCGGGACGTGTAAGTATGCGTCTCTGAGGTCCAGAGATACCATGAAACAATTTAGGGGAAGGAGGGCTCTGACTGTATAAATTGATTCCATACGGAATTTCCTGTATGAAATGGATCTGTTCAGAGGTTTTAGGTTTAGGATTAACCTGTATTTTCCCGAGGGCTTCTTTACCACAAAGATGTGTGAATAAAATCCCCTTCCTTCCTCTGCCCTTGGAACTCTGAGGATGACACTCTGATCCTCTAGTTCCCTTAGAGCTCCCAACAAGGCTTCGGATTTCTCCTTGTCCCTGGGTAGATGGGTGACTAGGTATCTCTGGGGGGGAGGTGATGAAAATTCCAGTCGGTATCCCCCTCTTATGACCGCCAGGACAAACTGGTTTGGGGAGATTGATTCCCATTGTGGGAGAAAGGTCCCCAGTCTTCCTCCCACCCTGACTAACAAGTCATGGGTTTTTAGGGGGCTGGACAGGAGGGTGAAAAATCGCTCCACCTCTGCCTCTGCCCCTGGGGGTCCAAACCTTCTTTTGGCCTGCTGGTTTGGCCCCTTTTTGCTTATGCGGACGAAACCCCCTTCCTGCCTGTACTGTGACTCTCTTTTTAGGAGGAAAGGCTTTCTTTTTGTCCGCCGTGCGGTCTAGTACTGCTTCAAGGCCTGGGCCAAAAAGCAGGTCCCCTGTGAAGGGAATACCACATAACTTGGATTTAGAGGCGCTGTCGCCAGTCCAAGTCTTGAGCCAGAGGGCCCTTCTGGCTGAGTTAGCCAGAACCGCCGATCTGGCCGACATGCGGACTGACTCCGCTGAGGCATCCGCTATATAAGCGACTCCTTGCAGGATAGTAGGGAAGGAGGCTAAAATAGTTTCCTTATCCGTACCAGCTTCAATGTGCTCCTGAATTTTAGAGAGCCAATGCTCCAGATTGCGAGCCATTACTGTGACGGCAAGTTCTGGTTTAAGATTCCCCATAGTAGAATCCCAACATTTCTTTAATAGGGAATCCATTCTTTTGTCCATAGCATCGGACAAAACCCCCATGTCCTCGAACGCTAAATCCGTGTTCCTGGACACTTGGGAGAAGGCGGCGTCTAATTTGGGGCTTTTGTTCCAAACAGATAAAGGATCCTCTGAGAAAGGGAATCTCCTCTTTAGGGATCTAGAAAAAAAGGGTTTCCTTTCAGGATCCTGCCACTCCTTCTTAATGGTCTCAACCAGTATATCATGTACTGGGAAGACCTTTCTCTCTTGCTCCTCCAGACCCCTGTACATTCGATCATGGAGGGTAAGAGGTTTCTTGTCGGTTTGGATACCAAGGGTTGTGTAAACTGCCCCTAAGAGGTCCTCTACCTCATCCAGTGACAATTTGTACCTAGAGGGCTTCCTGGACTCCCCGTCCTGGTCCTCTCCCTCTGACCCCTCTTGAGAATCAGAGGTGGCACTATCTGGAGGAACCTGTTCCTCTTGGGAAGGGCCTGCGGAAACATCTGCCATATCTGCTGCAATGGGTATGACAGGAGCAGGACCCTGAGCCTGTGGCTGGGTTGTAACCTGGGTAGGGACAGCCAAAGGCTGTAACCTCTCAAACAGAGATTTGAATGAGGAGAACGTGGATGACAGTTCTTTAACAGAGGCTGCAAGTCCTGACTCCTGTTCTAATTCATTTTCCCTGACCAGGGATTGAATGCAATCCCTACATAGGACCTTAGTCCATGTTTCTGGGAGGACATCCCTACAGGAGGCACACTTCCTTTTTGAGCTATGCCTTCCACTTCCCGTTTTTTCAATGGCTTTCTGAAACACAGAAAGGGCAGAAAACAACAGTTATAAAAAATTTAAAAAATTTAAAAAAAAAATTTGGTTACAACCCTGGGAGTGCACCTAGCCCCCTATAAACCCTGGGACTAAGGACTCCCCCTCCCCTGGCCACCCAGGGGGCTTGCCTCCCCATGCATTGAACCCTACATGGAGAGGCAAACCTAAGCTAGAGAGCGCCCCTCCCCAGGGTACCCTTACCTTAGGCTCGCTGGAGGTAGCGTCAGTTGTCAGGGCTGGCTCTGGAGATGCTGCCGACATGACTGCAGGTGGCTGCTTGCTGAGAGTTTTCTCCTCGCCTGTGCGAGATCCGACTCCCTCCAGCGTCCGCCCGGACCTCCTATCAGCACCGCGACCCGGAACCGGAAGTCGCGGTTCAAAGGGGAGACATCCGCTCTACGCCGGAAATGACGTCACCCGCCGTCCAGCCCGCTCGGTTCAAAAAAATTCTTTGCGGCCTGTAGTACAGGGCGAGCCTGGATGTCCCCCCCGCTGCGCCCCGCTGGACGAGATAGGGGTCCCCCGCAACCAGGAGCCGCGCTCGGCGTGGAAGGGGTGGCTAATGGTGGGCCTGCACCGCACCAGGATTCACCTGGAAGCCTCTGCTTCCTTAAGGTAAAATAGATGGCCTCAGTCCTCTGCCTGAATTGGCCTAGGTTCCCATGCACAGTGTCTCCCCACCGGAGGAAACACTAATACTGAGGTCTGGCAGGGGGAGTGAGAAATTTATGGGCTGGCGCAGTGTTTCCTAGAGGAAGAGGAGGAGTATCTCTCAATTGTGGGCTGTCCTGAAAGACGGGAGGGGAAAAATCCTTTAGTGACCCTTTAAGGGTCCCTGCTCAGGCTGTCAAGATCCGATGAGTTGAATCTCGATGACTAGTGAGGGTGCAGGCTGAGAAAATGTCCATCCAGACCCAAAGCATACTGCAGAAATAAGAAGAGAGGACCCGGCCACTGCACGCCTCACCTGGACGGAGTGGTTAGCATGTAAAAGCAGCTACAGCTCAATTCATCCAGACCACAACTCCAACATGTTTCGCCCCACCCCATGGGATCCATAATTAAGCCCCGGGGGTGGGAAGAAATAGGTTGTGTTCTGGATGAATCAAGCTGAGGCTGCTTTTACCTGCTAACCATTCTGTCCAGGTGAGGTGTGTGGTGGCTGGGTTATCTCTTCTTATTTCTGCAGTATGCTTTGGGCCTGGATGGACCTTTTCTCAGCCTGTACCCTCGCTAATCAGCAGCTTTCAACTCATCGGACCTTGACAGCCTCTTCTTATCATTTTGGCCATGGCAAGAAACAAGGAAGCAACTGAAGAAATGTAAAAAAAAAAAGTTTAAGTAAATATTATATATCTTCCTATCTATTTACTAAGGCTAGCAGCATAGGATTACAAATAGTCAATGTTCATTAAAAGAGTTTAGTTCTGCTTTAACTGCCAGTAAAATCACTGCTTTATAACTTCTGTAGAGAGCATGGAGTGCACTTACTAAACACAAATAGGCTGCTCACTTTGCAAAGGAAGTTGCAAATTGCTAGGCAATTTTCCCCCAGGTCTTAGTGAAAGAGGGGACTCTGCTGATTTTGATTATCCAATCGTGCAAGAAAAAATGCTTTTTTTTTATAGATTTTCCGTGCATGTTATTGGGTATTCTTTGAAAGATTAATCTTCACCACATTCACTAAGCTCTTGGGCGAATTCCCTTGCAAAGCACAACTTCCCTTTCAAATTGAACAGCCTAATTATCTTTAAATCAACGCCCATAAGTCAGTGAGTGTTTTTTATCTGCGCCTTCTCACACAGGTATTCTGCTGGTGACCGAGTCTCTTAAAGCTTTTTTTTATATATATATATATATATATATATATATATATATATATATTACAAGGTATGGAAGATTCCCTTTAAGCTTATGTATTGCAGGGCATGGAACCACATGTGGAATAAACACAATCTACAGACAGCGAGTCGTGCCTGTAGGAGGATCATAGGAAGAGTTTGCAGTGAGTGATAACCTATTGATTAGCAGCAGATTGCAGAGACAACATGCTGCATGGGTAACAAAGCACGCTGAGCACAGCCCAGGGGACGCTCATAAGTGGCCATCTGGAAGTAAGAGTATCATCGCTGTTTAACGTGCTGAAGAAATACAATTTGGTGGAAAATGATGAATTTTTAAGTCTTTGGAGAATTTACAAGCAGGAGCTAAAACAATTACCTAAAGTACTTTTCCATGCTATCTAAAAACATTTTGCATTTTAATAGGCTGTCACAGTCTCCGTACACACTTTTATCTGAATTTTTTTTTTTTTTGTGGTTCATCACAAAAAAAGGACTTTAAAAAAGGACACAACTCTTTTCTTTTACAGAAAAAGTATAGTTGTTATTTTACATTTTGCACATACATGCAAGAGAAATCAGCTTTATATAAAATAAATAAAAATAAAATAATCATATCAACGTGTACTAGGACTCATTTTGGCGTGTGGTTGTGGTGCCGTAAAAATGCACGATTGAATCACATTTTTACTGTCCCCACATTTTTGGGACTGGGGTTTACACATGACCAATAACTAATGCCTCACTTCGCACCTGTGGCAAAACCTATTGACATGTAGCAATTGGAGGTCGGTAAGCTTGTCAAGATCGACCCATTTGGGTCAACAGAGAAGTGTTGCAAACATGCATGTGGTTGCATAACATTTGTTGGCAAAAATAGGGTTAAAACTGGTGGTAAGGAGACATCACATTGCCTTCGCATCGCCCGTCACGTACCGAAAAGTACTTCAGAGTTAAGACAGATTTGGATGCACGTCTAACTCTACCCTTAAAATGTATCTAACCCCAAGAGCAAAAAGTAATATATGGCAGCATACCAGTCTTTACAGGGCTGCATTTGTTTTCCTTTATTAAGCTCTGTTTCCCTTTGTTTCTACTTGGTGGTCTTCGCGATAACACACTGACATATACCAACTGAGCCTCAAGTGCCTCCATTGTTTATTTACATCCCGTGCCACAGGTCCTCACTCTCCTTGTCACACAGGCAAATTACGACACCATAGACTTCTATGGGGCTCATCTAATTTTTCACCACAGTGAAGTCTATGGGGCTGTAATGTGCCCATGTGACCAGGAGGGAGAAGGCTTGCAGGATGTAAAAAAAAAAAAGATGACCATCGCAGTCAGATCTTGTTAATTATACATTTGTGGAGAAGAAGAATGGGAACCCAGGGGGTCACCATTGCTGGGCTATGCTTGGAGCATTAGTTGTCCTGGGTCCAGGCTTGTCTTTTCTCTGGCACTCTCAAGAGTTGGACTACAGAGAGAGAGAGAGAGAGACTTGTAAAGCGCAACACATGCGAACTGAATCGCCTCCGGGCGCTGTATCCATTTCATGGGTAAGGAACCCCTTGACCTCAGAAGAGATGGGTTTTAATCTTTCTCCTGAAGGCCAAGTGGTCCGACTCCAGTCGGATGGTGGTTGGTAGTGCATTCCACAGACGAGGTCCCTGGACTGCAAATCTTCGATCTCCTTTGGACTTGTATCTGGCCTTGGGTATCTGGAGAAGGTTTTGATTGGTGGATCGCAGAATGCGATTGGGGTTATAGGCTTTTATTTTTTCGCATAGTTATTGGGGGGCGTTGCCTTGAATACACTTATGTATTAGGCAGAGTGCCTTGAAAGTGATTCTGTCTTTTACTGGCAACCAATGAAGGGATCTCAGTGAAGGTGAGATTGATTCCCATGTTTTTTTCCCAGTCACTAGTCGAGCGGCCGTATTTTGAACGACTTGCAGACGAGTGATTTGGTATTTGGGGAGTCCTAGATAGAGGGCATTTGCATAGTCGAGTCTGGAATTGATGATTGTTTCCACCACGACTGCAATGTCCTCTTTCGGGATAAAGGGCGTGAGTCTGCGTAGTCGGCGCAGCAGATGGTGGGATCCGCTGACTACTGACCCTATTTGTGTATCCATTGTCATGTAGGTATAGAACATGACTCGAGACTTTTGACTTTGGTGCTAGGGGTGATAGTTTTACCCAGAATGGGTACAGGGAGACATGCCAATGCACAGTGAACCGGCACAATCTGCTGTAGCCACAGACCACAGTACGACCAATGTTCAGCTACTTTTGGAGCATACACACTAGCATGTACCCACAAAAAATCTATAGGATGTGCACAGTGCAGAGAGAGAAACATAATTAAGGGTAAAACAAAATGCAATCCTATTTTACTTAAATTTCTCTACCAATCCAAGCTTTTCCTTTTTGAGAGTTTAATTATTCATAATTTAGGAACATTCATTCAGGTTTCTGTAAAAGGCCAGCTGTGACAGGTTCTCTTTAAGGCTCATTTCACACAGGCTTTCCGATCAGGTCCACTTGTCAGTTTTTCAGGTGGACCTGATCAGACACTCTGCCCACCTCTATGGAGCGGCGGATGTCAGTGGTGACATGTCCGCTGACACCCGCCACTATCAGATCCGATCCGGTCCATGAAATCCAGATGGATGGAGACCATATTTTCCATCCGTCTGGAGGATCAAATCGGATGGGATCAGATGAAAATAGACTAGCGGTCCATTTTCATTCGCTCTCCCCATAGAGGAGAGCGGGACTCTGACAGGTCCATCTCAGCACAGTGAGTGAAGACAGACCTGTTATCTGCCTTCTCAGTGGGGATCAGCGGATCGATCGCACACTGAGCAAAGCTGAGTCCGCTGGGTGGACAGCTCATGTTAAAGGACCCAAAAGAGAACTTAAATTTTGTGTCAATCAATCCCATTCGGGTGATCAATGTACATTGCAATGACTTTCACAAACATTGTTGCTGAACTATGCCTGTTTCTGATTTGACTGAATAGCTCTTTGTTTGTTTATGTCAATGTGCTGAGTAAATCTGAATGGGAGTAACTAATTCTTTATCAATCAGCTGCTGCAGTTGTAGTGTTTTAATGAGGAAAGTTTTACAGAGGATGCCTACAATATGACTTGCATCCAAGTGGGATAATCGCACATGCAATTTCACAAATTAGATTTTACAGAAAAATACAGGCCTGCAGATTAAAAAGGAAAAGTCATTTTTAATAGCATCCCACTACAATATAACTCTTGCAAAATGTTATATTATTTACAATTTTTTCCCCACAAAAGTGATTTTTTTAACCACTTCAGCCCTGGAAGATTTTACCCCCTTAATGACAAGAGCATTTTTTGCGATAAGGCACAGAGTCGCTTTAACTAACAATTGCACAATGTTGTACCCAAACAAAATTGACACTTACACCCCCCCCCCCCCACACACAAACACACACACAAATAGAGCTTTCTTGTGGTGGTATGTGATCACCTCTGCGTTAAAAAAAAATTGTGCTATAAACAAAAAAGACAGACAATTTTGGGGGAAAAAAAGCAATGTTTTTCCATTTTTGCTATAATAAATAACCCCAAAATATATATATATAAAATGTCTTCCTCATTTTAGGCCAATTTATATTCTACTACATATTTGTGGTAAAAAAAAAAAATATATATATTGCAATAAGCGTATATTGGTTGGTTTGTGCAAAAGTTATATACGAAAGGCAAATCCACTTTGCACTACAAGTGCAAAGTGCACTTGAAATTGCACTTAGAAGTGCAGTCGCTGTAGATCTGAGGGGGACATGCAAGGAAAATAAAAAACAGCATTTTAGCTTGCACATGATTGGATAATAAAATCAGCAGCGCTTCCCCTCATTTCAGATCTACCCCTCAGATTTACAGCGACTGCACTTGCAGTTTGCACTTATAGTGCAAAGTAGATTTGCATTTTGTAAATAACCCCCCACTGCGTCTAAAAAATAGGGGATCAATTTATGGCATTTTTTTTTTACTGGCAGTGATCTGCGATTTTTTTCGTGACTGTGACATTGCGGCGGACAGATCGGACACTTTTGGCACTATTTTGGGGACCATTAACATTTATACAGCGATCAGAGATAAATATAGCCACTGATTACTGTATAAATGTCACTGGCACGGAAGGGGTTAAACACTAGGGGGCGATCAAGAAGTTAAGTGTGTTCCCTTAGTGTGTTCTAACTGTAGGGCGGATGGGCTACCTAGGACATGACACTGGAATGACAGGGAGCAGTGAATCCCTGTCATGTCACTAGGCAGAACAGGGAAATGCCTGTTTACAGTTCCCTGCTCTGCCTCTCCTCGCTGCGATCGAGTCTGCGGGACCCGCGGGCACACTCCCACAGCAGGGTGTGTGCGCCCACTATGCGACTATTACGGAGGGACCTACGGGTACATCCTGGTCGGGAAGCGGTTAAAGGACCCTTGTCTTGCTGGAAACTGGCCAAGCGCACAATACCAGTGTCTCTTAAGTGTCTTCATGTGACGGATGAATAAATGAAACAGGAAAGGAGAGTGGAAAATGTTCTCTCAGGAATTGCTTGAGGTCTGCAGCTTCGGTCTGAAAATATTCTTGTAAGTTCTTGACCCCTTTTTGTATCCTGCACTCAAAAGTGACCTGTCCTTCACCCTTTTAACTATCATTCAGACCCATCTTTATATACTGTTTTTTATATATATATATATATATATATATATATATATATATATATATATATATATATATATATATATAAAAATATACATATATATATATATCCTTTGCGAGGAAAAAAAAAAAAGGATATGATGCACCCTTACCATCTTACCTTGTACATAATTAAGGCCAGGGGTAGGCAACCTTAAAGAGGTGGAGATCTACCTGAACAATATGGGAGAAGTCAAAGATCACCAGGCACAGTGTTGCCTCCTCACACCCGATTTAAACCTCTAATTGCCATATTATCACGTAGCAATCGCATGCATTGCACGGCAATCATAGGTTAAAATCAGGTGGTAAGAAGGCAACATATTGGCTTCTCGACACCTGGCAAAACGCACTCAGATTTCTTTTCAGGAGAGCAACAGTGCCTGATGCACTTGTTAACCACTTAACTCCCGGACCATATTGCTGGTCAAAGACCAGAGCACTTTTTGCGATTCGTGCAAAGTGGCTCCCAAACAAAATTGGCGTCCTTTTTTCCCCACAAATAGAGCTTTCTTTT
Organism: Rana temporaria; assembly: GCF_905171775.1. Lineage (NCBI taxonomy): Eukaryota > Metazoa > Chordata > Amphibia > Anura > Ranidae > Rana > Rana temporaria. The sequence goes on from NC_053498.1 coordinate 30,175,389, forward strand.
GGTGGTATTTCATCACCTCTGCGGTTTTTAGTTTTTTGCGCTATAAACAAAAAGAGAGCGACAATTTTGAAAAAAATATATATTTTTTACTTTTTGCTATAATAAATATCCCCCAGAAATATATATATATAAAAAAAAAAAAATGTCTTCAGTTTAGGCTTATACGTATTCTTCTACATATTTTTCGTAAAAAAAAAATCACAATAAGTGTTTATTGATTGGTTTGCGCAAAAGTTATAGCGTTTAAAAAATAGGGGGTATTTTTATGTCATTTTTATTAATATTTTTTTTACTAGTAATGGCGGTTATCAGCGATTTTTTTCGGTACTGCGACATTATGGCAGACACTGCGGACACTGTTGACACATTTTTGGGACCATTGGCATTTTAATAGCGATCAGTGCTTCCCTGTGTGAACCCCTAACCTGTAAAACAACCCATTCAGTTAAAAATAAAAACGAAAGGCAAACTATTTGTGTGTGTGTGTGTGTGTGTGTGTGTGTGTGTGTGTGTGTGTGTGTGTGTGTGTGTGTGTGTGTGTGTGTATATATATATATATATATATATATATATATATATATATATATATATATATATATATATATATATATATATATATATATATATATATACACACTGTATTTATTGGCGTATAACACTCACTTTTTTACCCTGAAAATAGGGGGTAAATTGTGTCTGCGTGTTATACGCAGGGGGCTGTGGAAAGTTTTTTTCCTGAAACTTCCCTCTTAAAGTTAGGGTGCGTGTTATACACCTGTGCGTGTTATACGCCGATAAATACGGTATAAATACAGTATTTACACACACACACGCACTCTAAATATCATATTGTTTATTTTTAATCAGCGATATGACCTCTGTTCTCAGCTGCATATGGGACTTAGAGAGGTGGGGGAGGAGAAGCTGTAGTACACTGACCTTCCCAGTGAATGGCTGTACAGGGGGGTGGTGTGTTAGCAGAAGTCTAAACCATAGAGGACAGGTTGGCTGTTCTCCTAGTGCGGCTAAAATCTAACCACGCTGGGATGGTTGTTCTTCTATGCCTGGCGTGGTCAGTTTGAAAAAGAAAAGCAGGGGAACTGGCAGAATCACCAGGTATATCACCCAAACGAAGCAATACAAAGATAACACAAATCCTGAATATGAAGTGTTGGGGGTAACATATTTTTAGTTGTGACCCATAGCCTGAAATTATCCTTTGTAAAACATTACCATTTGTCTCTCCATGATTGCACCCCCCCCCCCCCTAAGAACACTCAGGTTCAAGACTGTGCTATGACATCCAAAAGTAAGACGACAATCCAGCAAAAAACTAATTAAGGGATTGATTCTTTTACATATCGTATAATACAATTTGAACATTAGTAGCATATTTTTTCTATATCAAAATGATATTTTCATAAAATAAATACTTTACCTGTACTACATCCTAAGACCAACATTATATAAAAGCATGTAGGCACCTTTAATTGTAACTAAAGCCCTTTCAGCGAGGCTTGGGATCCCCCAAAGCTGACTACACTTAGCAATTAAACTTTGAATACCCTCTGATTTGATTGTTTTCTTTGCCCGCTGAGAGAGACAAAGCTTTTAGGTTGAAGCTAAGTCAACACTCTTCTTCTAACTGAGGGATTGCAAATTGCACTTAGGTTGTTCTGAATACATTCACAGATATATCCACGTACCTTGAGATGCCTGCACTAAAAACATAGCAATATCAAAATATTTTAAGGACTGGCTCCCCTTAAGCCCCATACACACTATCAGTTTTTCTGATGGTTTTCTCTTCAGGTTTACCAAAACCATCTAATATGAGGTCAAACCTTAAGCGTTTCAATTTGAATGCAACCAGGCAGGTCCTTGTACTACATGGTTTTGGTAAACCTGAATAGAAAACCAGAAGGAAAACTGATAGTGTGTATGGGGCTTTAAAGGTGAAAGAAAAGATTGATGTGGTTGCCCATTGACCATCAGATAAGTCCCATTTTAAAGACCGGCCATCTTTATTCTATAAGAGGAGGCAGGGGAGCTGTTTAAGCCACAGGCTATTTCCATTGGCTAAACTGTGGCATGCTACCAATGACATTTTTAATAGCTTTAGAACAGCCTCTTGTTGGATTTAATCCACAGAGAGGTGCCAGTACAAAAGTCAAAGGGGAATGTACTTGGGAAAATGGCTCACATTGACCAATCCAATCTGTTTGGTTGCTCTTTGGTTTGGTCGTTCTTACCCTTTGCATCATTTCTCTTAATTGCCCTATTAAACAAGTCATAGGGGCAGATCCACAAAAGGATTACGCCGGCGTATCTACTGATACGCCGGCGTAATTTTAAATTTCCTGTGTCGTATCTTTGTTTTGTATCCACAAAACAAGATACAACGGCATTTGGGATCGATCCGACAGGCGTACATCTTAGTACGCCGTCGGATCTTAGATGTAATTTTTCGGCGGCCGCCAGGTGGCGTTTCCGTCGAAATCCGCATCGAGTATGCAAATTCGCTATTTACGGCGATCCACGAACGTACGTCCGGCTGGCGCATTTTTTTACGTCGTTTGCGTTCGGCTTTTTCCGGCGTATAGTTAAAGCTGCTGTTATGAGGCGTATGAGGCGTACTCAATGTTAAGTATGGCCGTCGTTCCCGCGTACAATTTTGATTTTTTTACGTCGTTTGCGTAAGTCGTTCGCGAATAGGAATTTGCGTAGAATGACGTCACCGTCGTAAGCATTGGCTTGTTCCGGTTAAATTTCGAGCATGCGCACTGGGATACCCCCAGGGACGGCGCATGTGCAGTTAAAAAAAAATGTTGTTTACGTCGGGTCACGATGTATTTGCATAAAACACGCCCCCATTACAACCATTTGAATTCCGCGCCCTTACGCCGCAAGAGATACACTACGCCGCCGTAACTTACGGCGCAAATTCTTTGTGGATTCAAAATAAAATAAATAAGTTACGGCGGTGTAGAAACGCTGCGCCCGGCAGAAGATTACGCGCAGGTACGTGGATCTGCCCCATAAAGTGTAAAATCAACTCACGCCAGTGGCCTTAATCAACCACTTTGTCAGATTTCGGGTTTGAGCAGCAATACGCCAAGATTAAGAATGCTATTATTCTCGAGAGGCCTGTTCACACTGGAATGCCCCAGTTAAAGCCCCAGTTGAAGCATTGTATTGCGAAAAACATGTCGGGCACATAGCCTGCTCTTGGCTTTATACACTACGCCAGAACTGAATATTTTCTGTGATCACTACTTTTCCAAGCATTTTTCATGACGCCTGTACTTTATTATTTGATTTTATTGGATCAAATAAGCTTTTTTTCATTATATCATTGGATTCATCTGCACTATATGTAGGCCTCTTCTATCTTTTTTATGGTCCATATCCATGTTTGGATTTCTAAGTTCCGCCATACCGAGGACTTGGACACTACGACCCAGATTCTCGTAGATGGGCGTAATACTGCGGCGGCGTAACGTATGTCAATATATGTTACGCCGCCGCAAGTTTTACAGGCAAGTGCTTTATTCACAAATAACTTGCATAAATCCCCCGGCGCAAGCCCGCCTAATTCAAATGAGCCGGGTAGGGGGCGTGGATCATTTAAATTAGGCGCGTTCCCGCGCCGAACGTACTGCGCATGTGCCATCCTTAAAATTTCCCGACGTGCATTGTGCACAATGACGTCGCAAAAACCCCATTCACGGACGACTTACGCAAACAATGTACATTTTTAGATTTCGATGCGGGAACGACGGTCATACTTAACATTGGTTGCCCCTCATATAGCAGGGGCAACTTTACGCGTCGCAAATCTAACGTAAACGTTGTTCGGGAATTCGCGTATTTTGCTAATTTGCATACACGACGGGGAAAACGACGGAGGCGACACCTAGCGGCGAAAAAAAATTGCATTTAAGATCCGACAGCGTAAGAGCCTTACGCCTGTCGGATCTAATGGTTATCTATGCGCAACTGATTCTAAGAATCAGTCGCATAGATACGACGGCCCAGATTAGGACTTACGACGGTGCACATTGCGTTGCGCCGTCGTAAGCCCTTTCAGAATCTGGGCCTATAGCTTGCAAATCTTACCCTGTGAGACGCGGTCTTATGAAGGTTCCATTTACAAGACATCCAACCAGCTTATGTGTCAGAGAGGATTTATCGTTGCTCATTCGACCCACCGCCACCGGCGTGTGCGTCCACGATACAGGGTAAAAGTACCCATTCCCCCCTTTCCTTCTGGTGTTGGAGTCACTGTGCCGGGTGCCATATTTGCTGACCGCTGTTCACATCTATGTGAAGTTCTACTGAATGACGGATTACAAAATTTAGTTATATATGAACTGCTACATGGAATTTTTTCTTCCATAATTATCCATCCATGGTTAATGGTCTGGCTATACATTTATACATATTTATTTCTATCTGTGTGTTATGTATTATGGCTTGCACCTTATCCCAACTGTAATTATTACACACACCATGTAGGCTACCTACTACTTTGTGTTAATGGGTTCAGCTTTTTCTCACTAATATTTGAAGCACTATATTGACAAATATTTTGCACTTGATTTATGTTGTCTTATTAACTCCCAATTACGTTTTTTGGGCGATACCCAATTTTTAGCCCTGCATCGTTGGTTCTTCAATTTCTATCCACATTTGAAGCTTGTCTCCTGCTGCTTGAAGCTTGAAACAGTACATGGGCTTTTTTGGGGAAGAATCACACATTTTTGTCTACATTAATATAAGCACCCAAAAAATGCTTGAAAAAGGTATGTTTATGAATCTTTTTAGATGCTCCCATTTGAAAGTCTATGAGGCCAAACATGTGGGATTCTGCTCCTGTAGTCACCCATAAAAACAAACAGGCATCAAAGATTCTAAATCACCTGGCTGAGCTTCCACTATGAACGGGCATGGCTTAAGGCAGGGGTAGGCAACCTCGGCACTCCAGCTGTGGTGAAACTACAAATCCTATCATGCCTCTGCCTCTAGGAGTCATGCCTGTGATTGTCAGGGACTTGTAGTTTCAAAACAGCTGGAGGGCCGAGGCTGCCTACCCCTAGCTTAAAGGGTACGGGTACTTACAGTGCAGTTAACCTTTGTATGTCCACCCTTCCCAAGCCTCTCAAAGTCTTAAGCCTCATACACACGATTGGACTTCCATCGGACTTCTCCGTGGATTTTTGTCCGAAGGGGGCATTGGCCATGAACTTGGTATGCATACACACAGCAGACATTTTTCAGCCAACATTCACCAAATCACGTGGTTTTTCAGCCGTTTATCGCCACCCTTTGGGCAACTTCTGCTATTGTTGCCTGATGTTCAGTATTGATTCTAAGCATGCGTATTTGTACTTTGTACACACGATCGGATCATCCTCCATCGGACAATTGTTGTTGAAAAGAGCATGCACATCGAACATTTGTCCATTAAAAACTGAAAACAATTATCCGATGCAGCATACACACGGTCAGATTGTCCGATAAAACACATCCATCAGACCGTTGTTGTCAAAAAGTCTGATCGTGTGTATGAGGCTTTACACTTGCGTATCCACATTCCTTTGAAATTTTCACTGTGTGGTTTCCTAGGTAGCATCTAGCACACCTCAGTCTCCATTAGTTTCTAACCTTTCTTCAGGAATAAATAGAGATTGTGGTATGCATGCACCAAAGAAACAGGGGTAGATCCACAAAGAAAGTACGCCGCCGTATCTATTGTACGCTGGAGTAATTTCAAAATTCCTGCGTCGTATCTTTGTTTTGAATCCTCAAAACAAGATACAACGGCATCTGGGTTAGACCCGACAGGCATACGTCTTTGGATCTTAGATGCAATTTTTCGACGTCCGATAGGTGGCGTTCCCGTCGTAATCCCTGTCGAGTATGCAAATTAGCTATTTCCGACGATCCACGAACATACGAGCGGCCGTCGCATTTTTTTACGTCGTTTCCGTTCGGCTTTTTCCGGCGTATAGTTAAAGCTGCTATCTGGTGGCGTACTCAATGCTAAGTATGGCCGTCGTTCCCGCGTATAATTTTGAAAATTTTACGTTGTTTGCGTAAGTTGTCCGTGAATGGGGCTGGACGTCATTTATGTTCACGTCGAAAACAATGACGTCCTTGCAACGTCATTTGGAGCAATGCACCCTGGGAGTTTTGACGGACGGGGCATGCGCAGTTCGTTCGGCACGGGGACGCGCTTCATTTAAATAAAACACGCCCTCTACCCGCCCAATTTGAATTCCGCGCCCTTACACCGCGAGAGATACAATACGCCGCCGTAACTTACGGCGCAAATTCGTTGAGGATTCAAACCAAGTCAAAGTAAGTATGTATGTTGATCTGCCCCACAGTGTATCTTTTAGACTTTCAGTGAAGACGCTGCAGTACGTAGGGTTATTACTCCGTAGCCAGGACCCCAGCAGTATGATTTCCCTGCACTGGTATAGGAAGTTTGAGGCTTAGGGCAGCAGAGATTTCAGGAGAATTAGGCCTCGTACACACGATAGGTTAAACAGAGGACAACAGTCTGATGGACCGTTTTCATCGGTCAAAACCGATCGTGTGTGGGCCTCATAGGTTATTTAACCATCGGTTAAAAAAAGCCAACTTGCTTTAAATTTAACCGATGGATTCCTAACCGATAGGTCAAAACCGAATGTTAGTAGGCACAACCATCGGTTAAAAATCCACGCATGCTCAGAATCAAGTCAACGCATGCTTGGAAGCATTGAACTTCGTTTTTTTCAGCACAAAGTTGTGTTTTACGCCACCGTGTTCTGACACGATAGTTTTTTTAACCGATGGTGTGTAGACGCGACGGACCATCAGTCAGCGTAATCAGTTAACCGATGAAAACGGTCCACCGGTCCGTTCTCATCGGATGGACTGATCGTGTGTACGCGGCATTACTTGTAGTCATTGCAGGTGCCATCTAGCAGAGTCTCCACAGGACTATACAGTATATAAAAATTTTAGACCAATGACACAAGAAACTTAGCTCAACTTAGCACCCAACCTTTTTTGCTCATTTTGGATGGGGGAAGATCTTGCCGTCAGTCCTCTGGATTTTAGTGAAGACCCTTCCAATTCCACTGAAAAAGTGAAAACTGGATTTGGATAGAGTTCACTACTGCTCTTTTAAAGTAGATCCATTTTCTAAATTGCCGTAAAAGTGAGAGTCTTATATATTTTCTAATTGTTTCTAATTCAGAGTGTCCTATTGAGGGATGTACATTACATTATTAATCAAGGAACATAATGAAATTTACATCTTACATATAGGACCGGAGGGATCTGTACTCTTCACTGGCTCCCTACTGGCTTTTGCCTATTTGTATTTTGCATTATTGAGAAGGAACCTGGGCTCTGTGTAATTGCAGTGTATATATGTGATGTCTTCCCAGTCAGAGATTGATGGCTAAAGCAGGGATGGGGTAAGTGTGAATTAATTATCTACATTATTAAATTGACACTCTTACTCTGTTTCAATGTGCGTGTGTAAATGGATATGAAGAGAGAGAGAACGCAAGAGACAGTAATGTGTGTGTAATCTGTACATATAAACACATAGGGGCAGATCCACAGAGAGAGTACGCCGGCGTATCTACTGATACGCCGGTGTACTTTCAAATTTCCCGCATCATATCTTTGGTTTGAATCCTCAAACCAAGATACGACGGCATCTGGGTTAGATCCGACAGGCGTACGGCTTCGTATGCCTTCGGATCTTAGATGAAATACTTTGGCGTCCGCTGGGTGGAGTTCTCGTTGTTTTCCGCGTCGAGTATGCAAATTAGCTATTTACAACGATCCACAAACGTACGCGCGGCCGTCGCATTCTCTTACGTCGTCTCTAGTCGGCTTTTTCCGGCGTATAGTTAAAGCTGTTTTTTTGCGGCGTATAGTTAGACTTGCCATGTTAAGTATGGCTGTCGTTCCCGCGTTTATTTTGATTTTTTTTGTTTTGTTTTGCTTAAGTCGTCCGTGAATCGGGATGGACATAATTCACGTCTATGTTAAAAAAAATTACGTACTTGCGACGTCATTTAGCGCAATGCACGGCGGGAAATTTAGGGACGGCGCATGCGCAGTTCATTCGGCGCGGGGACGCGCTTCATTTAAATGAAACACGCCCCCTAATCGCCAATTTGAATTACGCCGCCAGAGATAGACTACGCCACCGTACGGCGCAAAATCTTTAAGGATTCAAACTAAAGCCAGGTAAGGTACGGTGGCGTAGCGTATCTCTGATACGCTGCGCGGGTGCAGATCTCTGTGGATCTGCCCCATAATACATACATATTGAAAAATATCTACCTGTTAAAAAAAGACCAACCATTAAAAGGAAATGTATACTAAGAATATATAGGCTTGCTTTGGCTCCTGTGTGCAGCAGCCCCCCTAATACTTACCTGAGCCCCATCTCGAGCCAGCGATGGGCATGAGCGTTGCGGCTCTCCCAGGTCTCTTCCTCCTCATTAGCTGAGACAGGAGCCATTTGCAATCACAGCCAGTGAGGAGAGAGCGGGGGTGGGGCCAAGCTGTGATACGTGTGTGAATGGACACACAGAGAAGCGACTCATAAGCAAGCCTGACCGGGTGCCCCATAGCAAGTTGCTTGCTATGGGGACACTCAGCAGGAGAGAGGGGCGAGTAGCACTAGCAGGGGGACCCCAAGAAAAGGAGGATCAGGGCAAAACCATTGCAGGTAAGTATAATATAATATGTTTGTTATTTTTTAACACATACAAATCTGCCTTTAATATCACTTTAACCTTGCGACGTCATTTAGCGCAATGCACGGCGGGAAATTTAGGGACGGCGCATGCGCAGTTCATTCAGGGCGGGGACAAAATTGAATGTTACAAGATAGCAAGCTGCACAAATCTTATAAAAATACAATCTATCATCAAAGCCAACTATGAAATATTACATCGATGGTACATGGTTCTGACTGGACTGGCCTCCTTTGTTCCAGGAGCCTCTGCATTGTGCTTCCGAGGCTGCGATCAGGAGGGAAAACGTTATCACGTCTGGTGGATGCGTCCAAAGGTAAAGTATTATTGGACAAGTATTATTTTATCTATTCCTTGACTCAAGCAAACCTTAAAAGGGATGCATTCTATGTATGTGTACTTTTTTCTTTCTCTTTGTCATTGTCTTTTATTACCCTTCTTTTTCCCTGTTCCATCCAACATAGCATTTCATACTGGAACTTGGACAAAGGCGATAGAGGGGATGTCTTTCCCGTAAGCCCAACTTGGGAATCTTTGCTTTATCTCAGACTGAAACATTGGATTGTAAATTACATTTCACGCAAATGGATGGCAAGGTCCTGCGCACTAATACCGCGTACACACGACCGTTTTTCGTGATGTGAAAAATGACATGTTTTTTTATGTCATTAACCACTTGACCACTGGGCACGAAAACCCCCTTAATCACCAGACCAATTTTCAGCTTTCGGTGCTCTCACAATTTGAATGACAATTACTCAGTCATACAACATTGTACCCATCTGAAATTTTTGTCCTTTTTTTCACACAAATAGAGCTTTCTTTTGGTGGTATTTGATCACCTCTGCGGTTTTTATTTTTTGCGCTATAAAAGAAAAAAGACTGAAAATTCTGTAAAAATAAAAAAAAAATTCTAGTTTCTGTCATATTAGCAGGTTATTTCTCACACACATCATATGCATACTACAAATTACACCCCAAAACACATTCTGCTATTCCTCCCGAGTATGGCGATACCACATGTGTGAGACTTTTACACAGCGTGGCCACATACGGAGGCCCAACATGCAGGGAGCACCATCAGGCGTTCTGGAGCACCCAGGCCAATTTTGACATTTCTCTCCTACATGGAAAAATCATCATTTATTTGCTAAAAAATTACATAGAACCCCAAAACATTATATATGTTTTTTTTTCAAATACCCTAGAGAATACAATGGCGGTTGTTGCAACTTTTTATCTTGCACGGTATTTTCGCAGCAATTTTTTGAACGCGTGTTTTTAAAAAAAAAACTGTTTTGTGCTTAAAAAAAAAAAAACAGTAAAGTTAGCCCAATGTTTTTGCATAATATGAAAGATGAAGTTACGCCGAGTAAATAGATACCCAACATGTCACCCTTCAAAATTGCACACGCTCGTGAAATTGCGCCAAACGTTGCTACTTAAAAATCCCCATAGGCGACGTATTGCAAGGTATTGGAGTATTGAGGGTATTGCGGAGTATTGGGGGGGTATTGCAGAGTATGGGGGGTATTGCAGAGTATGGGGGGTATTGCAGAGTATGGGGGGGGTATTGCAGAGTATGGGGTGGTATTGCAGAGTATGGGGGGGTATTGCAGAGTATGGGGGGGGGGTGGTATTGCAGAGTATGGGGGGGGTATTGCAGAGTATGGGGGGGGTATTGCAGAGTATGGGGGGGTATTGCAGAGTATGGGGGGGTATTGCAGAGTATGGGGGGGTATTGCAAAGTATGGGGGGGTATTGCAGAGTATGGGGGGGGTATTGCAGAGTATGGGGTGGTATTGCAGAGTATGGGGGGGTATTGCAGAGTATGGGGGGGGGTATTGCAGAGTATGGGGGGGGTATTGCAGAGTATGGGGGGGTATTGCAGAGTATGGGGGGGGGGGTATTGCAGAGTATGGGGGGGGGTATTGCAGAGTATGGGGGGTATTGCAGAGTATTGCACTTTACTTTATCATTTTTTTTTTACTGCAGAGTATTGCGCAGGGATGGCTGGATCTGTGACTGCAATTGTCACAGATCCAGCCCACAGTGCGGCGGCTGCTGCTGCCGCCCGATCCCCCCCCCCCCCCTCCCTCTCCTCTCACACTGTACCGAACGGTACAGAGAGGAGAGGGAGGAACCGGCGTCATTACATGACGCCGGTTTGTTTACAAGTGATCGCGCCGTCATTGGACGGCGCGATCACGTGGTAAGGAGCCGCTTCCATTGGCTCCTTACCGCGATCCGTGTTGCTGCGGGTCCCGTGGACCCAGCGAGCGCCGGTGATCGCGTGTGCGCGCCCGCTCGGGCGCGCAATTCCGACTCTCTGGGAGGACGTATATTGACGCCCTCCTAGAGTTAGGGAACCGCCTTGTAGCCGTATTTCGGCTATAGGGCGGTTACCAAGTAGTTAAAAACGATCGTGTGTGGGCTCCAGAGCATTTTTCGCGAAGTTAAAAATGGGCATTAAAAATTTAGAACATGCTCTAAATTTTCACAACCTTTTTTAACGTTGTCATTTTTAACGCCGTAAAAAATGGTCGTGTGTGGGCTTTAACGACGTGAAAATAACGCGCATGCTCAGAACGGGAGCGCTCGTTCAGGTAAAACTAGCGTTCGTAATGGAGATGGAACATTCATCGCGCTGTAACAGACTGAAAAGCGCGAATCGTCTCTCACCAAACTTTTACCAACACGAAATCAGCAAAAGCAGCCCCAAGGGTGGCGCCAACCAAATGGAACTTCCCCGTTATAGTGTCGTCATACGTGTTGTATGTCACCGCGATTTGTTAGAGCATTTTTTTTTCACGATCGTGTGTAGGCAAGGCAGGCTGAACAATAATTGGGTTGAAAAAAACTTTGTTTTTTCTAGACCATTAAAAATGGTTGTGTGTACGCAGCATTATAGTTACAGTATTTTGTTTACCTGTAGATTCTGTATGCATTGGTTCTAATATTTAAAGTCACATGGGCTGATTTACTATATGTTCTTGCACATAATGAAAGTTGGGAAATGTTATTCTCACTTGCTCTTGCTCCCTCTTTATATAATGTTTTTTCTTTTTTCTATGCAAGGGATAAGAGTATACTCAACCTCACTACACTTCTTATACTACGTTTTTTTTATTGGAAAAATAATACAAATTATTTGGAAAGAATATGTAGGCTGCAAGAACTGACCATCCTCCTGAAAACACTAGGGGCCAGATTCACATAGAACTGCGGCGGCGTAACGTACACCGCCGCAAGTTTTCATCGCAAGTGCCTGATTCACAAAGCACTTGCGATGAAAACTACGCTGGCAGCCTCCAGCGCAAGGCGGGCCAATTCAAATGGGCGTGTGCCATTAAAATTAGGCGCGCTCCCGCGCCGGACCTACTGTGCATGCTCCGTTTCGCAATTCCCGTCGTGCTTTGCGCGACGTGCTGTCATTTTTTCGAACGGCGACGCGCGTAGCATACTTCCGTATTCCCGGACGTGTTACGCAAACGACGTTAAATTTTTAATTTCGACGCGGGAACGACGGCCATACTTTATACAGCACATACGTGTGCTGTGTAAAGTTAGGGCACCCAAAACAACGACTACATTTGCGACGGGAAACTAGACTAGCAGCGACGTAGCGAACGCGAAAAAACCGTCGCGGATCGCCGTAACTCCTAATTTGCATACCCGACGCTGGTTTACGACGCAAACTCCCCCCAGCAGTGGCCGCGGTACTGCATCCTAAGATCCGACAGTGTAAAACAATTACACCTGTCGGATCTTAGGGATATCTATGCGTAACTGATTCTATGAATCAGTCGCATAGATAGAAACAGAGATACGATGGCGTATCAGGAGATACGCCGTCGTATCCCTTTTGTGAATCTGGCCCTAGATTCCTATCAAGCTGATCCTGTCAAAATTTTAGGCACTGACCAAAAACAGGTATGCAGTTCACTCTGAATTTCTAATCCAACCTAGGGTTCTTCAGAGGTCTCTAGGGGATCCTTGAACAGTGGCAGACTGATTTCTCACCAGAATGCACCTGCATTCTTTAACATCAGGGCTGTCGTCACTCTGCAAGAACAGCAATGTGGGACTAATGGGGCCTCTGCTCTTCACGCTCAAATACGTTTTGACTGATACCAATTATCTTTTTAACTGCTTATGATGGGGCATTTTTCCCATGAACCATCAATTCAAGGAGGCACCTCTCTGACCACCAACATAAGGGTGCCTGTTACCTTCTGTGTCCCATTGGTAGTAAATCTAACCTTCTGCCACTGACCACCAATATAAGAGGGCCCCTCTCACACGGATCACACTAATGTACTGGAAGTTATAGATAAACATCAACAGGGCTTTCCCAACCAGCCTAAAATGATTGTAAGGGTTCCTCTAGGGCAGGGGTCTCCAAACTATGGCCCTCATGTTGTTCAGGAACTACAATTCCCATCATGCCTAGTCAAGTCTGTGAATTTCATATTACAATGCCTCATGGGACGTGCAGTTCCGTAACAGCTGGAGGACGGTAGTTTGGAGATCCCTGCTCTAGGGTAAAACGTTAAAAAAAGGCTGCTGTAATACATTTGCTTTTTTAGGGTCAGCAACTTCGAAAGTACATTAGCCAGAGACAGCCAGGCAACACATTTTTTTAGGAGATTTATAATGGCATTCTCCATATTTCATTCCAGTTTCCTTTAAAGTAACACAGTATAACACCTCCTGCACATGGGTGTGGTGGTCTAGTAACAATTCTTCATAGCTACTTCAGACCTTGCTACCCTCTAAAAACTGGGGTTGTTCCAAATAGTAACTGCAAAAACACAAGCAAAGAGGGAGCACCAGCCTAGTGCATTATTCCATAGACCTTCTTTAATATAGATCTTCATAATATGTATACTCACAAACAAAGTAGACAGCACACCAAGCTACTGATCCGTAGCAGGGTAGTTCATCAGACTCAGCCTGCTCCCAAGCTAAGGAAAACTCTAAGGCCTTGTACACACAAGAGGATATCCGCTGGAAACGGTCCGCCGGACCGTTTCCAGCGGATAAATCCTCTGGCGGATTTGGATCTGATGGCTGTACACACCATCAGATCGAAATCCCAGCGGAATACATCCCCTGAAGGTAAATACTTCCACGCATGCGTCGAATCATTACGACGCATGCGAGGGATGGGAGCGGACGGACTGATCCGGTGAGTCTGTACAGATGACCGGATCAGTCCGCTGGACTGGATTCAAGCGGATAGATTTCTTAGCATGCTAAAAAAAATGTATCCGCTGGGAATCCGTTGGCTGGATTTTTATCCGCTGGGAAATGTCCGCTCGGACATACACACGACCGGATCTATCTGCTGGAACTGATGTACGGGGCCTAACTGGGATAATAGTTGGCTAAAGCAAAGACTAAACCGTCTTTTTCAGAGCCAAACCTCTGACCTCTTGGCGCTAATGAAGAGGGTTTAGCCCTTGAACCACGTTAGCCAGCTAGGATCCCTGCCGGAGTTCTCCTTAGCTTGGGAGTACACCGAGTCTGACGAACTACCATGCTACGGATTAGTAGCTTGATATGCTTAAATTTCTACATAGTTTGGGAGCACATCTTATGAAGATTATTATTAATAAATGTCATATGAAATAATGTACTAGGCCGGTGCGCCCTCTTTTGCTTATGTTTTTGCAGTTCGTTTAAAGTAAATCTGTCATCAATAAAAAGCCTCACCATAGAACTCACGGAGATTCCCGACTCGGTGGTATGGGCTAGATACCGCATAATATACCTACACCAAGTCCTATCAAACCCTGGATTCAAACAGTTTCAGGCACTTAAATAGGAAGTTTCGCTCCCACAGCACTTATCTTTTAAATACCTGCAGCTCCGTCATGCATTTAGAACCCAGCTGCCATCTCTGGATGTAGAGATGGAACCCCCACCGGTGCTAGGTATTGTTCTGGGGAGTGATCCCTCCAAGCTTATTTCGCACCTGTACTACACCATCAGGCGCAGGGGTACATTGGCTGTCTCTCAGAAGGCCAAGACGGCTTGGGAATAGGACGTACAGTAGGCCCAAGAAATGAAATACTTGAGGGAACCAAGACTGTGTCCCTTAAGCTGTCAGATAGACGGACGCAAACTTACATTGTTCACAGAGCCTACCTAACACCACTGAGGTTGGCCAAGTTCCAACGCACATCCAATCCGACCTGTCGCTTGTGTTAGTCCACACTTACGTTTTACCATCTCATTTGGAGCTGTCCAAATATTTAGACGTACTGGACATGGGCTGTTCGCTTTTTGCATGATAATATGGGATCCCCTGTGGTACTTGACCCTAAGTTGTGTATTCTGGGATTACTGTCTGATGTAGAGGTTGATAAATATCATACAATTTTCCTTCTTGAAACACTAATTTTAGCACGAAAGGTGATCGCCACGAGATGGATGCAGGATTTGCCCCCCTCTCTACAGATGTGGAAAAAAGCTGTTAATGATACTTTGCCATTTAAAAAGCTGATCTACACACACAGGGGTTCTACACAAAATGTTTCCAAAGTATGGGACAGGTGGCTAGAGGATGGAGAAACATGTGTCTGATTCTGCCTCACCCGGAGGATGTTCTGTATCAAAATGCTCAATTGTCCTTATGAACAAGTGAATGTATATCTAGTGGTATCTAGGTAAACAAAAAACTATGCATTTTACCATATGAAACTGTACTTTTATTGACAAATGTACTTTAATAAAGTTGGTTTTTCCAAGTAAAAAAAAAAAAAAAGCCCCACCATTGGATTGTAATCATGTTTAGCGGCCTCAGAAACCAAAATGTAGGTTAGATGACCTTGGAGTAGGTATGGCAACTACTTCCCAAAGTTGATCTGTGCATGTTGTAGAGCCTTCTTGGCTCCTGAGAAGAAAACTAGTGATGGATATGAATGGACGCAATTAACTAAGCTGTGAAAAAGCCTAATTTTGTTGTAGACCATGATGTTTTATTCACAAAGAATATTTTTGGCCTTGTTTGCCTGATCTCTTTTAATCACCACCCCGGACCATATTGCTGGTCAATGACCGGGCCACTTTTTGCGATTCGGCACTGCGTCGCTTTAACTGACAATTGCGTGGTCGTGCGACGTGGCTCCCAAACAAAATTGGCGTCCTTTTTTTCCCACAAATAGAGCTTTCTTTTGGTGGTATTTGATCACCTCTGCGGTTTTTAGTTTTTGTGCTATAAACAAAAATAGAGCGACAATTTTGAAAAAAATGAATATTTTTTACTTTTTGCTATAATAAATATCCCCCAAAAATATATAAAAAAAATGTTTTCCTCAGTTTAGGCCGATTCGTAGTATTCTACATATTTTTTGTAAAAAAAAAAATCACAATAAGCGTTTACGCAAAAGTTATAGTGTTTACAAAATAGGGGATAGTTTTATGACATTTTTATTCATATTTTTTTTTTACTAGTAATGGCGACGATTAGCGATTTTTATCGGTACTGCGACATTATGGCTGACACTTCGGACACTTTTGACACATTTTTGGGACCATTGGCATTTTTATAGCGATCAAATGCATTGATTACTATAAAAATGCCACTGGCAGTGAAGGGGTTAACACTAGGGGGCGAAAATCATGTTAATCATGTTCCATGGGTGTGTTCTAACTGAAGGGGTGGTGGGACTGACATGGGGAAATGACAAATCGCTGTTCATACATTGTATGAACAGACGATAGGTAATTTCCCCCCTGACACACACAGCTCCCGGTTCTCGCTCTGTAACGAGCGATCGCGTGTGCCCGGCGGGATCAGGGGCCAGCGGGGGGCTGAACGGTGAGATGATGTAGATCTACGTGATCTCGCCCAGCAGAGTCGATCTGCCGGCGGGTGGTCAGCAAGTAGTTAAAGGGGTTGGAAAGGTTTAATAAAAAACAAAAAAAACAAAAACATATCATACCTCCACTGTGCAGCTCGTTTTGCACAGAGTGGCCCCAGTCCTCGTCTTCTAGGGTACCTCGGCGGCTGTCTCGGCTCCTCCCTGCAAGAGCTAACCCCCCTCTGGGAAGTGCTCTCCCAAGGGGGTTAGCTTGTGGGCGCGCTCACTGTGTGATACAGTCGGCGACCATAGCCATGTAGGTATCACTCGGCCCTGCTCCCCGGCACGATGCGTCATTGATTTGATTAACAGCAGAGGGAGCCAATGGCCGCGCTGCTATCAATCATCCAATGAAGAGCTGGGGGAAAGCAATGCGGGATCCTGCCACGGAGATTCGGGGCTCAAGTAAGCCGGAGACTGCAATGTGTTTTTTCACCTTAATGCATAGGATGCATTAAGGTGAAAAACCACAATGCTTTACAACTCCTTTAAGTTGCTGGAGAACATATGTAGCTTGCGTGCTGACAAGTGTTAGGATTATAAAAAGGTAGGTGTTTCTTCTTTACCATGATTAAACTTGGCCCATCAACTGTTTTTTTTTTTTTAACTATCCAAACAAAATACACAGGAAGGATGATGTACAGGGTTGCTGTGCTGTTTACTATCTACTCCCAGTGCATCATTAGGCAGAGACATCTTCAAAGAGAGATTATTTATACCCCACGAACGCACAATTTTACAAACAATCTCATCACAAAAGCATCAGTGATTTATTGCTCCCTTGAGGAAACATCACAGGAAGCTCATCCAAGCTGAAGCATTGGAGCAAAATGAAGCCCTCTTCAGTATTTATGTGTTCTCGCTATAGTATTTATATTTGCAGAAGAGTTAAACCCCAGTCCTAAGATATGCCACTAATGTAAGTTGACCAGACTTTTCCAGGAGAAAAATCGGGGACACATTAATACACCACACTGCACAAGGCACAGCACAAATGTTATCAACATCCAAGCCAGCATTACAGAGGGATGTCAGCCAAGGACATCAGAATTATAAGTTGGAAATGGAGTGATCAGTGGTTCTATGTGGTGCAGCTCATATATATATATATATATATATATATATATATATATATATATATATATATACATATATATATATATATACATATATATATCACATACACACACATACATACATGCACAAAATAGCAGTGCAAGTCAAATAGACGATACAGCCTGCTAAAGTAATATACAGTAATATACAAGACATTCTTGTAGGTAGGTTCTCTGCATAATAAACAAAAATGGGCGTAATATAAAGGTCATCGAGAGCTCCCTCTTGTGTGGGGAATTCCCTTATTGGTCAGTTGTCATCAGACCAGTAAGCCCCCGTACACACGACTGAACATGTCTGCTGAAACTGGTCCACAGACCAGTTTCAGCGGACATGTTCGGTCGTCTGTACATCTGACCGGACAATTTTCCAGCGGATCGGACAGGTTTCCAGCGGACAAATGTTTCTTAGCATGCTAAGAAACATGTCCGCTGGAAGCCTGTCCGTCGGACATGTTCGGTCGTCTGTACGACTTACCGGACATGTCCGCTCGGCCGAAAGCCCTCGCATGCGTCGAAGTGATTCGACGCATGCGTGGAAGCATTGAACTTCCAGGGTCGCGCACGTTGCTGCGTCATCGTCGCGGCGACGCAGCGGCCACGTCACCGCGTATCCTGTCCGCGGGGATTTTGGTTTGATGGTGTGTACAACCATCAGACCAAAATCCGGCAGCAGACATGTCCGATGAAAAGGGTCCGGCGGACCGTTTTCATCGGACAGTCTGTCCGTGTGTACAAGGCCTTATACTCACTGAAAGATTAACTCTCACATCTTTGTCTTGTGACTACTCAAACAAAAAAGTAAATTCCTCTTTCCTTCTCTCTCCCTCTCTCTCTCTCCATCCCTCCATTTTCTTTTTTTCCTCTCTTCTGCCATCCCTCTTTCTCTCTTTTTCTTTCCTTCTCTCTTACTTTATTTCTTCCCCCCTCTCTCTCCCTCCATTACTCTTTTTTCCTTCTTTCTCTCTTCCTCCATCCCCCTTTCTCCCTTTTTTCCCTCTCTCCCTCTCTCTTTTTTATTTCCCTATACATTACCACATTCTTCACTATGTAAGTCATCTCAGACTCAATTTAACCACACCCCATTAAGCCACGCCCAATATTTAGCGTGATGTAGCACATGTTTTCACTTCTACTAGACCACGCCTACAAATGCATGTCCTGAGTGCCCTGGAACACAGGGGTCGTCTTATACGCTGGGTCAGCTGCTCGAATGCCTGCTGGATGTGCGGTAATACTGTATTTAGCTTTGACTACATACAGTATTTACCGCTTAGCCAATCCCGGTGAGCAATGTATTTAAATACAGAGCCTGCTCGGATTAGAGTAACAACCTCTGCCAATCCGAGCAGGCTACATACAGTAGCCTGCTCGGATTGGCTTTGAGAGTCAGAGAGGCGCAGGCTGATGATGTTAAAGCCTCTGCCAATCCAAGCAGGCTTTGTATTCATTAATAGAATACATCGCTCGCCGTGATTGGCTCCAGCTCCAGCAAGAAGGAAGAAGAATATGGCTCCATAAGGAAGAAATATGAAGCGTCGGAAGCCTCAAAAGGGGGGGTCGTCTTATATGGGGAGTACAGGCAAAAAAATCTTTTAAAAATGTAAAATTAGGGGGTTGTCTAATACACCCGGTCGCCTTATACACCGGCAAATACGGTACTTCATTTACTCAGCTCTGGAGCAAGTGCACTTTGCAAAGTTCACAGTCTATTTGGCCTTAGTAAATAAACTCCATAGTGTAGTTTCTGCCTACAGGAGTCACAATACTCTCCAATGGTCAAGTATTATGAAGTCACCTATTCTTCTTTTCAGGCTGTAGAATCGAAATGTGGTTGCTTCCCTCAAGTTGAGATCATGGTCTTAATTACTACCGAATTGCATATTAATTTCTTCTGTATTTGGTGAGAAAAAGAGGTTGTGCCTACATGAAAGTGCACATCATTCATGCACTTCTATCGTGAAATGCTAAATATGGCCCTAGATAGCGTACTCGTATTACTTGTTTTAGTTCATTTTTGTATGCAGTGCTAACATATTACAAACCTGAAAATGATTTTATGATCCGCAGTAGTCTATCTAGAGTAACAATATGAAAACCACAGCGGATTTTCTAAACAGGCTGACACAGAGATGTGAAGCCATCAGTTATAATATCATATTGATCTTTATAAGAGAGATCAATTCTTGTGTGAATCAGTGTTTCTAAAAAAAGAACCCATAGTCAAGTTGAATTAAAGAAATGCTTCCTTTTATTTTTAAAGGCACAGAGAAAATAAAAAATACATAAGAAATAACAGGAACAAAGTGAATGGTGAAGTCATTTTGCAAAAGCTTCCATAGACTAAACATTGAATATAATGTTGAAGGCAATACGCATGTTACATTAGGTGCCAAGCTACTCTACAACTGTATAAACCATGGGTCTCCTGGGTCTCCAAACTACAGTCTGTGGGTCAAATCTGGCATGCCGCAAGATTTTGTCTGGCCTTTAGATGCAAGGACTCAAGGAGACGATGCAAGGGGGAGACTCCAATGGGGAAAATGATGTAAAGGGGGAACATTAATGGGGTCCCTAATGTGAGAGAGGACTCTGAAGGGCTCCCGTTTATTTGGAATTTCTTTGCTTGGTTTTGCTGTTTTTTTTTTAATGTTGCCCTAAATCAAATCATGCTGCATAACTAATCCAAAAAAAAGATTAATAAAAATTTGATGCATTTATCTTTTGGCACACAAATATTTGTAACGTATACAATGTGCCCTGAAAAGTTTAAAGACCCCTAGTACAAACTATCAGTTAAGAGAAAAGAGAAAACAAATTCATGATCCCTAAGCTACATGGAGATTTTATAGCTCCAAGAAGCTCTTGAACCCCTTCCATAATACAGTATTTTTTTAGTATTTAGGTCTAGGGTACTATGAGTGAACTGGGCAAGGGTCCAGCAAACTTGGTTGCGAATTTGTAACCCCAAAATCGTTCTTGAAGTCTACAGAAGAAGATCTTGTACTTTTTTCAAGATTTTTTTCAAGGTTAAAATTCAAGTTTTTGTTAAAAACAACGGTAGCTGGGTGCTGCCATGGGGGACATGTACCGATGCAAAAAAAGGAGCAACATTAAAAATAGACAAATCCTTTAAATAATATGCATTAAAAAATTTCTTAAAGCTGCACGTGATGTTATGGAATACTACAAATAATGGTGTATGGTTTCCTTTAAAATGTGTTCTCAAAAACTCAGATATCTATTCTTGTTTTAAAGTGATTGTAAAGGAATTTTATTTTTTCAATAACAAGTTATCTGCTCTGAATTAGAATTTCACAGAGCAACCCGGAACCTCCTCTTCTAAGGTCCCACGCCAGCTCCCTTGGTTCCTTCTCTTCTTGATGTGCCACCATAGGAAGCTGCCTTCTATTGTGGCACACCTCAATCCCGAGTTGTGCTGCCTGTGTCCATAGACACAAACAGGGCGGCTCGACCCTGCCCCCCACTCCCTCATCACAAATTGACTGACAGCAACAGGAGCCTATGATTGCCTCAGGAAAGTCTGTGAGAATGGGAAGTGAGGGGAGAAAGCCACTGCAGAAAAGCACAACCCTGGATCTAATGAGGACTCCTATTGGGCTGGTGAAGGGGCGATCATTTTTTTTAATGCAAGAAATGCAAAAATATTGAGGCTTTAAAACCACTTTAAAGCGAACCTCCATTCAAAAGAGGAAGCTCCTCTTTAAAGAGTTTAACCTCTGAGAGTGTAACCTTTAGACCCCTTTCACACTGTGTTGTTTTGTAGACGCTAAGTGCTAAAAATAGCGCCTGCAAAGCGACCTGAATGAGCTGTCTCTCCAGTGTGAAAGCCCCAAGGGCTTTCACACTGGAGCCTTGCGCTAGCAGGACGGTGAAAAAAGTCCTGCTAGCAGCATCTTTGTAGCGGTGAAGGAGCGGTGTGTATACTGCTCCTGCCCATTGAAATCACTGGGGCACCGCGGCTATACCGCCGACAAAGCAGTGGTTATTAACCCTTTCTTGGCCGCTAGCAGGGGATAAAACTGTCCCGCTAGTGGCCGAATAGCGCCGCAAAATTGTCGGTAAAGCACCGCTAAAAATAGCAGCGCTTTACCGTCGACCCCGCCCCAGTGTGAAAGGGGCCTAAGACACCCTGCAGTTCTAATCCAGTGACTAACCTATGAATAATATTTTGACACACGTATTTGCATTTTTGCTCTTATTTTCCCTTTCACAGTTTTCTATTGTGTTTTTTCCCCCCTTTTTATAGTATGCCTTTTTAGGGATCGAGGTTCCCACATATTATTTACAGGGATAACGTCTTTTGTTGGCACCCGTTCTTTTTCCTGCTTTTCTCTCCACTTGTCCCCTCTTGATTGCATGTTGGCTGGTGTCCCTGTATCCACAGCTCCCAGGACAGACCTCTCTGCTGTGGGGTTCAGGATGGGGTGGGTGTAAAGACCCCCCCCCCCCATTTTTTATTTTGTTATAAGTGAACCACTATGATTATTGGTAAGCCACTCCTTCCCTTTTTTTCTCCCTCTGTTCTTACATTGTGGATTTATTTAAAGATCTTAAGACACCTTGTTGGTAGCATCAAATTTCTGATGTAGTGCACTGTGTTTCACGAAATGCGTTAAGTTTTAGATGCTCCACATTTTCTTAATGTTGACTCACTACTAGCCACAGATCATATATCTGTAAGAAACAATATGCATTTACATACCAAGAGGGAGTATCTCTAATGTGTACATTCTGTGTTGCTGCAATTTTTTGTTTTTTCTATTTTTATTGTTGCTTGTAATAGATTAATTTTGAATACCAGGATATGCCCTTAAAATCTAAGGGGCTATTGTGTTTTACACTTTTTTTAATAAATGCTCCTATTATTACTACTGGAGTCTCATAACAAGTACCAAAGGGTCCCATGTGGTCCTGGTTGTTTTACATAGGCAGTGTCCGTTGTATGTGTCCAGTGCCAACTATCCACCAAGACGAGGCCCTTTATAATTTGGCTACCTATCTTTACTGTTTGGTAAAATTCACACTTCCAATTAGATTTTTTTGTCATACTGCCATTGAATATGAGACATTGGGCCAGATTCTCAAAAGAGTTACGATGGTGTATCTCAGGAAACACCGTCGTATCTTTGTATTTGGCCCCAGGTATCTATGCAAGTGATTCCTAGAATCATTTTCGCATAGATACGGCCAAGATCCGACAGGTGTAAGTCACTTACACCGTCGGATCTTAGATGTAATTCGACGCTGGCCGCTAGGTGGCGTTTACGTTCAGTTCTCATTTGACTATGCAAATTAGCCTCATACGCCGATTCCCGAACGAATTTGCGTTGCGTAGTCGTCGTTTCCGTAAGCGTAAGGTTACCCCTGCTATATGAGGGGTAACCTTACGGCAGTCCGCTGTATGCTATGTTAAGTATGGCGTCGGGTCAGTGTCGTCTTTTTCCATCGGTAACGTTGTTTTACTAAGTCGTCCGCGAATACGACTTTACGTCAATGACGCCGACGTGAGCGTCATTGACGTTTTCCGTCGTGAGCTGGAGCATGCGCACTTGGCTCTTTTTCTGCCCGGCGCATGCGCAGTTCGATCGGCACGGGGGCGCGTTTAATTTGAATACAAGCCGCCCCCTTTGAATTACACGGCCATACGCTGGGCCATTTACACTACGCCGCCGCAAATTACGGAGCAAGTGCTTGGAGAATACAGCACTTGCTCTTGTAAGTAGTGGCGGCGTAGTGTAAATAGCTTACGCGACGCCGCTGCAGGATTTACGGGAATCTGGCCCATTGTCCATATTGCTAGCCCCAATGGTTTGCTATTATCCCAAACACAAATAAGTATGAGAATTTTTACCTAATTTCTATCCAAAATCCAGACACCGTTACACAGCTCTCCAATGAACTGATTATTTTTAAGTTTTGAATCTTCTCTGGAGTTCCCTTTTAATTTGTTTTAATGAGCTATACAAAAGTTTGTTGGTGTAGCAAATGGATACTCATTATGTTTTAAGGCAAGCTTGTCATTAATTAGAAGAGTCATATCATATTTACTGTATTCACCTCAAAAAGAATGTTGATTTTAATTAAAGTGACATTTTGCCTCATTAGTCCTCACACCCACCACAATGTTTTTACTTACAAGCATTTGCAGAAGACGCTGTAGAATGAAGTCTATAAAGATTAAAGTTTACAAGCTCATTTCCAGTTTAACCACTCATCTACCACATTTACTAGGTTTGCTTGTTGCCACTTGTCAACTACTAGTTACCGTTACAGTGAACTTATAATGCAGATGTTGTGCCGAAGCTAGTATCTGCAAAAACTTGCATATCACCTTAGTTTTTCTACCAATTGCCCCCAGAACCACCAATTTTGAGGGTGTCCCGACATGCAGATACTGAACGAGTCTCTTGGTAAGCAACCTGGCCTCATCCTCTCCCAGTCTCTTTGGCCATTAGTGACTTAGAGGAGGTGGAAAAGGCTATAGTTATTCAGGAAAGTTAGTTGGAAATTCCAGGCAAGGGTGGCCAAGGGATTGAGAGGGTAGAAAGTGTCAGCACAAAATGGGACCTTGTGTAGTTCAATTGGCAGAGGCACACAATGTTGTTGTTCAAAGGATAGGCACGATCCTTTAAACAACCAGATTGGGTGCCTCTGCCAATCGAACTACCTAAGGGCTCTATTTGCGCTGACTCTTTCTACTATTTCATTCACCCATCTGAGAACCCCAAGAATGCTTGAGGAATAGAGAGCAACCACACCGACAATGCACTCTTCTCCACCCACGCACTAGGAAGTCTGTGTTGCCCCCTAGCTGGGTGACCTCAGCCTTTTTTACTTTTTTTTCTTTTATTGTGAAAGCACTGTATATCCTTGTTTCTGAATTGATCTACTACACTATAAGGGCTCTCCAACCTCCCTCTCTTTTCCGGTGGAGGCTCTGAGCTTTACCAGAAACCCCTGGCCAGCTCCTCTGGATTCTTTGGTTGATGATCTACCACAACTCCCCAGATCCAAGGGAATAAGGGCTTCTGAACTTCTCCAACAGAAAAACATTCATTCTGGGTAAATTGACGAAGGGTTTAATTTAATTTCCTGCCAGGACCACAGCATTAAATCCCCAACCTGCTATGACTATAATGCCGCGTACACACGATCATTTTTCGGCATGAAACAACCTTTTTTTAAAAATGTAATTTAAAATGATCGTGTGTGGGCTTCACATCGTTTTTCGGCTTCTGAAAAATGACCAAAAAAAATTCCAACATGCTGCATTTTTTAACGTTTTAAAAAAAATCGTTTTTCGGGTTGTAAAAAATGATCGTGTGTGGGCAAAAACAAAGTTTTATTCCCGCGCATGCCCAGAAGCAAGTTATGAGACGGGAGCGCTCATTCAGGTAAAACTACCATTCATAATGGAGTAAGCACATTCATCACGCTGTAACAGACAAAAAAGCGCAAATCGTCTTTTACTAACAAGCAGACAGCTAAAAGCAGCCCAAAGGCGAATAGAACTTCCCCTTTAGAGTGCCGTCGTACGTGTTGTAGGTCACGGCGCTTTGTTCATCATTTTTCTAAAACGAAGGTGTGTGGGCTACATAATTTTTAATGATGAAGTTGGAAAAACATTGTTTTTTGGACATGCCAACTTTTTTTTCATGCCGAAAAACGATCGTGTGTATGCGGCATTAGGCTTCTATTACCACGTATTTCACCAAAAATCCACCAAAGTCTGTGGACACAAGCATTGTGGTGTTGTATCCTATGTATGATTTCTCCATAGGCCTTTACGAAGAATGCAATTCAGAAAATTACATTTTACAGTAGGTAGGGCCTTGTTACATCGTTAGTCTGGTTGAAAAAATATAGAAGTCCATCTAGTTCAACCACTTGTCTGTCACTGCTTTGCTTGGGATGGGGGATATATGCCCCTTGATGTCACAGACCACAAAAAGAAATGATCTGGAGGTGGTATAAACACCAATACTTCACTTTAAACATAATAGTTAAGAAAGTCTCTCTTCCTAATCCAAGCATAGGGCCAGATTCACAAAGGAGATACGACGGAGTATCTCTCAGAGTATCTATGCGACTGATTCACAGAATCAGTTACGCATAGATAGCCCTAAGATCCGACAGGTGTAATTGTTTTACACTGTCGGATCTTAGGATGCAGTACCGCAGCCGCCGCTGGGGGGAGTTTGCGTCGTAAACCAGCGTCGGGTATGCAAATTAGGAGTTACGGCGATCCACGTCGGTTTTTCGCGTTCGCTACGTCGCTGCCTAGTTTCCCGTCGCAAATTTAGACGTCGTTTTGGGTGCCCTAACTTTACACAGCACACGTATGTGCTGTATAAAGTATGGCCGTCGTTCCCGCGTCGAAATTTAAAAATTCACGTCGTTTGCGCAAGACGTCCGGGAATACGGAAGTACGCTACGCACGTCGCCGTTCGAAAAAATGATGTCAGTTCGCGCAAAGCACGGCGGGAATTTCGAAACAGAGCATGCGCAGTAGGTCCGGCGCAGGAGCGCGCCTAATTTAAATGGCACACGCCCCTTTAAATTACGCGGGCTTACGCCGGAGGCCGCCAGCGTAGGTTTTCATTGCAAGTGCTTTGTGAATCAGGCACTTGCGATAAAAAATTTGCGGCGGTGTAACGTATCTACGATACGTTACGCCGCCACAGTTCTACGTGAATCTGGCCCCATAGTGCTGAGCACACAGATACAAATTACACCATTACTGCAGAAACTAATAATAAAGACATGTCTGCCCCTGTATGGTTTCCTTCTTCCCTAACAAAATGGAAAATGTAATTATATTTTTAATTAATTTTTTTTCTTATACAGTATATTTTTTCTCCAAGACTAAAGTCTTGTTATTACTCTTTAGTGAATATTTAATATCTTGAAAAAAAAAAGACGTGGCACAGCAAGCTTTCTGGATCCCGGCACTTATTCTGCCTCTTACGACATTCTCTTAGATGTGAATGCAAGGCATGCATTATTTATGGAAACGTTTGCATCCAGCTACTGAGGAAGACAAAGAACACGGGATAGTGATTAGTGGTTTGGAAGTGACAATATACCTCTACAAATGATCACAAGGATCAGCACGTGGAAGTTTAGGGGTTTAAAGTAGAATGCCGCTTTTGTTGAGAATAAAAGTAGCACATACTTCTACATGCCAATTATATATACCGCAAGGATTTTAGAAAACGTAATATCACATTCTAACATGCTTTTGCATTGTAGATACTGAGACAGACAAATTCATTAACTTTCTCAGAGGAAGTGGGATGTGAAGTAGGAGCTTCTAAATGCGATAGTTACAGGATAAGATCCAGTGTTATAACAGTAAGAAAAACAGCTGGGAAAAGCAGTGAGCCAATCACGCTGCAAGAAGTTGATTTCCTAGCTGTCAAGGTTGCATTGAACTAACTTTTTGATTTTATTAACATTATTGCAAGATGGTTTGTTAGGCAAGTTCTTAAATCAAGTGCATTTTTATTTTATTTTACACAAAATAAAATGTGTGCTGAAATCATGATGCAGATGAGGTCTTGAAAATTTGGCATGTGCGTAGCCGTCTAGGTAAGACATGTTTACCTAAAGCTCCGCACCGACAGGGACATGACAGCTTCATGCATCGAAGCATACTGGGTAAAAACTATCCACACAGCGTCTATATTATCCCTGAAGTACAGGAGCATATTTTGAGGGCATGTATACCGCACGAAAATCTAAACTTAAAGCGGTAAAGCAACAGGTTTTACTGACACAGGGGCAGATCCACAAAAGTATTACGCCAGTGTATCTCTTGATACGCTGGCATAATTTCAAATTTTGCGTGTCGTATCTTTGTTTTGTATCTTCAAAACAAGATACAACGGTATCTCGGCTAGATCCGACAGGCGTACGTCTTAGTACGCCGTCGGATCTAAGCTGCAACTTTTCGGCGGCCGCTAGGTGGCAGTTTCCGTCGAATTCTGCTTTGAGTATGCAAATTAGCTAGTTACGGCGATCCACGAACGTACGTCCGTCCGGCGCATTTTTTTACGTCGTTTGTGTTCGGCTTTTTCCGGCGTATAGTTAAAGCTGCTATTATGAGGCGTACTCAATGTTAAGTATGGCCGCCATTCCGTGTAGAAATTTGAAATTTTTACGTTGTTTGCGTAAGTCGTTCGTGAATAGGTATTATTGCCCGCAGGTATGTGGATCTGCCCCACAAGCTACATCTAAAATGGCGGCAGCACAGCCACACCTCACCTCACAGAAGCAGCATAAGATATAGGTATGACCTCTATAGCCCTGCAACCCTCTGCAATTGGCCCTGACTTTCTTACCCAGTTTGAAAGGGTATTACATAAGGCACTGAAGAATACCTCAGATGCCGTTACCGACAAACTTACTCATGAGATTCATGAGGTAGGCAGATGCACATCTATTTTGGAGCAGAGGGTGGATGAAATTGACATTACTACATACAGAAGAATTGGAAACCCCTAAAGATTATGTTATTCTGCAAAACCAACTGGAAGATTTTGAAAATAGGCTAGACAATCAAATTTACAAATACGTGGTATTATTGAAGAAATTTAAGACTTATGCTGCGTACACATGATCGGGCATTCCGACAACAAAACCATGTTTTTTTTTTCCAACAGAATGTTGGCTTAAACTGGTCTTTCATAAACACGGTCAGGCCCCATACACACCATAGAATCTATCCGCAGATAAATCCCATCAAATGGGTTTCTGCGGATAGATCCTATGGTGTGTACACTCCGTCGGATATTTATCCGCAGATAAATTTCCCCTGGGATGGATTTCCAGCAGATGGATATTTGCTGACATGCTCAACAAATCCATCTGCTGGAATCCATTCCAACGGATGGATCCGCTCGTCTGTACAGACTTACCGGATCCATCCGTCCAAAGGGATTCCCCGCACGCGTCGTAATGATTTGACGCATGCGTGGAATTCCTTATATGACAGCGTCGCGCCCGTCGCCGCGTCATAATAGCGGCGACGGCGCGACACGTCATCTGCAGAGGATTTCAGCGCGGATTTCAATGCGATGGTGTGTACACGCCATCGCATAGAAATCTTCTGAAATCCTCGAGAGGATTTATCCGCGGATACGGTCCGCTGGACCGTATCTGCGGATAAATCCTCTCGTGTGTATGGGGCCTCACACAAATGTTGTCAGAAATTCCGAACACTACAACGAGCCGAGAAAATTAAGTTCAATGATTCCGAGCATGCGTCAAACTGATTCCAAGCAGGCGTTGGATTTTTGTGCTTCGGAATGTCATACAGACGATCGGAATTTCCAACAAGCACTTTTGTTGTCGGAAAAATTGAGATCCAGCTCTCAAACATTTGTTATCGGAATTTCCGAAAGCAAATGTCCGATGGAGCATACACATGGTCGGAATATCTGACCGAAAGCTCAAATCGAACATTTGTTGTCGGAAATTCCAATCGTGTATACATGGCATTACAGTCAACCATAACAGCACTTTTCCAAGAACTATCTCCATCTATTCCAATTGAACGTCTAGAAATGGACAGAATCCACAGGGACCTAACCTCACATAAAGAAGAGGGCCCGCCTAGAGATATTATACTGAAGATGCAATAATTTTGCACTAAAGAACAATTAACGGAAGCAGCAAGAAATAAAGAATCCCTGATAAATATAAACTTTTTCAGTATTTATCTCAATTCATGCTAATTAAACGCAATGTGATGAAAACGTACTTGCAAGTTCTCAAATATCATTGTATATCATATCGATGGGGGTTCCCCTTCTCCCTGCGCTTCTCTTATAAGGGAACTTACTATACCTGCAAATCGACAAATTAACTTCTTGTCATTATTAGAGAACTCCGCCTGTCAGCACCCACAACTACAATAGATGGGCCTAAATATGGAAAGAATTCTTCATCCGCACAACAACCTCAAAAATCAGCAAATACTCGGATGGGTCAGGCCCCACTTAGCCCACACAAAAGAGGTCATTTTATGTCTCCTCCACCAGAAGAGAAAGCTATTACAGACTGATGCTTTCTAATAGGGGTTATACTTATGTTTCAATCTCCTTAAGATGTTTGCCATAATTCTTGCATTGCATATGGTAACATATCTGATGTCCCGGAGATGATATTGAGTGGAGTTTATTCACTTAAATCATTTCTATGACACAATTTATTTTAAATATTTACCTTGTCTATTTATTTATTTTGTGTTTTTTTTTTATTGGATTTTCATTACTTTATATATTCTTTTCAAAGTTTCTTAAATTATAATTGCACCTTCAAGCAGTTTCATTATCAGGGCCTATTATTGATATTTGGACTCTTACTAGATATGTCATATACGAATATATTTAAGGTCTAGAAAAGTTAATCTATTTTTTCTCAGGAACAAAGTTGATTACCATTGATGAGTTGATTTGATAGATGGCTTTATCTATACATTGTTACAATATCAAATCTACTCAAAGGTTTAATTTTATAATTTTGTTTTTATTCTTTAAATTTTAATAATTATATATTGTAACTACTAGTTGGATATATCCACTGTTACCTCATAATATTCAAAGGTTTTAATAGACCTATTTTATAATTATAACTCGTTTGTCAAATAATAGTTTCTTACTGAATGTTTAGATGGCTGTTGTAGTCCCAGGGACAGCCACTGCACCTCCATCTTTTCCTTGAGTGACCAACATAGATTTGTTCACTCTTTGAAACATTTTTTTATCCACTGATTGGTGTTTTAACACCATTCACTGGATACCTACTCCAAAAAGGAGCACTTTATTTGTATTTTATATTTTTTTTATCTACCTTTATAGGTAACTTCTCTCAAACACCTATAATAATATTGTTATAATAGCGTTGTTTGATCCTAATACTCTCTAGCATGTTTTAATTTTACAGAATATATGAACTATCTTTCAACTCCTCCCCTTCAGTGAGGAAAAACCTGACCTTAAACCTAATTTCCTCCTACTAGTTTTCACCTAATAATAATAATAATGTCTTCCCTGAATATATTGACACTTAAAACGTACAAGGTCTCAACTCTCCCCTAAAAATGTACTAAAGCATTAAAATTATTTTCCAAATTACCAACCTGTGTAGTTTGCCTGCAAGAGAAACACTTTACCCCACAATCTGCACCAAAATATTTTAGCCACAAATATCCCCAAGTTTACACGTCCTTGGCTAATAATAAAAAGAGGCGAGTACTGATTGCATTACACCGATCAACACCGTTTACCCCAAAAACAGAACTCAAAGACCCTGAAGGTAGGATACCCGATCCTATCTGGATTACTAATGGATTGTGAGATTATGATCGTCTCTTATTATGCCCCCTAAAAAAAATCCTGTATCATTTCTTTCCCATCTTTTTTTTTGTTATCAAAACACATAAAATAAGTACTCTCGGAATTGGTGGTGACTCAAACCAAGTATTATACCCATTCCTTGACAAATCCCCAACCCCACGTAATGCACCTAACAATTCTTACCAGAAGCTTATAAACCAAATTGTTCTTCTTGACACTTGGCGAGAACATAACCCTGCAAAACGACAATACACTCACTATTCTTACCCTCAAAATATTTTCCCGCATAGATCATCTTTTTGATCCTGTTAGTACCTCAGTTCTCATTCTAGAGACTCACAAATTATTCCATGCACTTGGTCAGATCATAATGCAGTAGTAATGTAGTAGTAGTCTTCCTTGGTCCCAAAGCCCAATCACCAAACTTGGTACATCAATGATAGCTTGCTGGTAAATTCTTCATATCAATTGGAGTTAGAGAAAGCCATAAAGGGTTTACTTCCTCTTTAGTGCTCTGCATTGTGCAAAAAGGTTGTTTGATCCTGGCTCTTTTGATCATCCCCTTCTTCCACTGTCCCCTGATAATTTACTGATAACACAGAATCTATGGAGTCAGGCTGCACATGCTTGGTGTTTTTTTTTTCTTGGGAGAGTGCATGTGATCAGCACAGGTCCAATCAGCACTGTCCAGACAGAGGGTCGGGGATCCTGCAGTCTCATAGGACAGTCAGAAAACTCCTCCTACAAGCTTTAACCAGTGCTTGGCTGGACAGCGATAGAAGTCACTAGACTGCTCTAACTCCTGATGAGAAAAGGTATTTAGTAGTTTATGATTACTAAAATATTTACATTTCCATGTTCTGTGTACTGTGGGGGGGCAGAATGAATGCATTCTCCTGGGTTTAGTTAAACTTTAACCAGCTGTTTTCAAATCAGCAACAAAAGATTTTGGCTGGGGTCAGGCGTTAACATCCAATTGGCCTATTAGTGTCACATGTGTTGCAAGGGGATGCTTATATCTTTTGGGTTGTGAATAGCTACCTTGAATCTCTTTTTCTCAGGGGTAGGCAACCGCGGCCCTCCAGCTGTGGTGAAACTACAAGTTCCATGAGACATTGCAAGACCCTGACAATCACAGGGATGACTCCTAGAGACAGAGGCATGATGGGATTTGTAGTTTCACCAGAGCTGGAGTGCCGAGGTTACCTACCCCTGTCTTAACTATTGCTATTTAGCACCAAGATTATAACAATATGTATGGCCTATTGTTCCCCAACAGTAAGAAATCAGATTGCCTGTTCTAATACTCCACACAAAAGGCAATAAGGTCTTGGCTACATCGTACTGCTTACCCATATATTATCGTTTTGGTTTCTCACATTTGCGATTTTCACCTTTCCTGCGGTGCAGCTCTTTGCCTTTGTACCTGGTAAATAATTCAGCACCTTTAGACAGTGACTTTCCTCCACTCTATTTGTAACAAACAGGTTACATGCACGCTCTATTGATTTCCCTTCTCAAGCTGCTCGTCTCCGCTTTCTGCCAGATTCTACAACTACAATCTCTGTGCAAATGTCAACACTATCCTGAGCGCAACATAAGCTCACAAAGGGCGGCCAGGTGTTTATTCTAGGAATGGAAGAGGTCAGAGGGGCTCCACATGCCAAACACGAACGAACAATGTTTCTAGCCGATGCCTGGGGAGATGACGGAATTTGCTGTACTGTGGCTGGCTAAAGAAGAACTCCAGTACATTAAATATTAGATGTATATAAACGCATGAAAAAGAGGGGTGTACTGTGCCAATTCGATAAATTATAAAGCGGCAACTGAAAATGTTATACAACACTAATAATAATGGTCAAAGGAAGAGCTGTGCTGTTGTAGGTTAAAATGTGACACTAGTGACAATGAAGTGCTAGATAAATAACAATTAAGATCCCGTGACCACGTCCCTCTAGTAGTGACGAAACGTTGGGAGGAACGACGTTCTGACGTCACCGCGTTGTGCGCCAGACTCAGAAGATACCGGCTGCTGAATCGAAGAGCCGGCCGGCTCAATTGTATTTTATATACCTTATCTCACTTCTTCGATGTAAGTGTGCATTTTTATGTTAACATTTTTTAAGGGTTTTACAAAATTTATTAAATTTATAAAGGGCTACAGTGCTTCAATAATCAATGGAAAAAGAACTCCAGCTCCACAATTTTCCAGTACTTCAATCATTGATCAAAACAATTTATACTCCAGTGTTTCCGCAGAAAATAAAGTGATCCCCCATCGGAGACCCCACTCACCAGACATAATTGATCCTCAGCTTCACAGTGTGGGAACATTTAAAGCAGTGATCAAAAGATCATAAAAGATCTTTCCAAAGAAATGCTTTATAGTGTTTTCAGCGTTTTCTTTCCAAAAAAATGCTTTATAGTGGGAAGGATATGCCACACTTCACCAATTGAAAATAGAAAGAGAAAGAACTCATAGTGAAATTCTGCTGGGCATAAATGTATCAAGTACCACTTACAGGATTTCTGGCAAAGACAGGCTTCAGAAAAACATCCAAGATCGCGAATAGTCAAGAATAGTGGGCAGTCATCGGTATACCATTGGACAAATATGTTATAGCACCAACATCCCTATTATTAGAAAATATTGAAAGAACAGGATATGGGATTTTTAGGCTCCATGCACACTGGAAGCTGAATCAAACTATAAAAAACGGCAGTAGCTTTGCAGGGAGCCTTTCAACGTTTTTTTAGCGTTTTTGCAATATTGTTTATTAGCGTTTTTCAGTGTAGCTTTATTTTAATGGATAAAAAAAATGCCCAAAAACGTGACAAGCAATGTTTTTGAGCGTTTATTAGCGTTTTCCAGCGTTTTGCGTTTTTTAGCGTTTTTTTCCCATCGAAAAACGGCACTTTAAATGCAAATTTCTGGCGTTCAGAAAAAAGACCATAAACTTCACTGCTCATTAACACTAAAAAATGTCCATGTGTGCATGGAGACATAGGCTAACAGAGTGCAGTTTATGGGCTTTAAAAAAAAAAAAAAGCCAAAAAGCCAATATATTACAGTTGATCAGCCTTAGGTGCTAGAGATAATGGTCAATACAACATAAATAATAAAAAATAGAAAATATGTTATTAATAACAGAAATTAAAAAACTGATTAATACCATTATATTTGTCTGTAACAGTCAATGAATAGTATTTATCAGTTTTTTTTAAGCGGGAGTTCACCCCCAAATCAACTTTCTGACATTCGTTCCAGCATACTGCTAACATCTGCAGTATGCTGGTATTTTTTTTTCCGGCACTTATCGTTTTATGGGCCCTTGTTATCCGGCTCCGAGCGGGGATCGCTTCCGGGTATAGGCGTTCCTAATCGAAGAGGAGTTGATTGACGGTCGGCTAAAGCGCGTCACGGCTTCCGAAAATACCCGAAGTGACACTCGGGTGTTTTCTGTTGAATTCTGTTGAATTTGAGACACATTTGAAGTGACACTCGGGTGTTTACGGCGCCTGCGCAGTCAGCTCTACACGGCAGGCGCAGGCACCATTTAGCGCCGTAAACACCCGAGTGTCACTTCGGGTATTTTCGGAAGCCGTGACACGCTTTAGCAGCCCGTCAATCAACTCCTCTTTACTTAGGAACGCCTAATCCCCGCAGGATTCCCCGCTCGGAGCCGGATAACAAGGGCTCAAAAAACGATAAGTACCGGAAAAAAAAAAAAAACAGAATCCTGCAGATGTTAGCAGTATGCTGGAACTAATGTCAGAAAGTTGATTTGGGGGTGAACGCCCGCTTTAATTGCTGTTATTAATAAAATATTTTCTATTTTTTATAAAAAATACCCCCCAGATGGCCATTAGAGCCCCTGGGACCAGGTTCAAGAAAACATGTTACCCCCCTGTCTGGAGGAAACACTAATACTGACATGGGGCCTGGAGGACCGCCCTTTTATTTGGTGAGGGTAACGTGTTTCCTGTCCTGGTCTCATGGGCTGTCCTGGAAGACGCTTGGGAGAAAGCGGGATTCAAATGAAAACATTTTCCATTAACAGAATACATATTTAATAGTAAGTCTATCCATACATAAGTTCTTTCCCTCTTTAAATAACCTTTCCTTTCAAGGTATTCTCAGATTCCTTCTTTTGCCAATAGCAATACAAGAAGCCAATAGGGAATCAATAGAAATCATTGCACTGGTTTGGTCTGGGGACAAAAGCTGAGGGCGATACCCATGCAGTTGATAGCTGCCATATTCAATTTAACCAATGTATCAATAATATATTATTTGGAAAGAGATTACAAAATTAGGCTAATCGATTGGATGAATCCGAGCTGGCGTTATTGTTCCTGATAATAACAACCGTTCTGATCTTTCAGGGAAGGCTCAGACAGGGGGCATTGAAGTGAATCTTCACTGGTTGCATTGTCATATCATGTACCATGGGGTATTGCTTGATAAACAGAGGTAGTCAGAACATCTCGAGCGGCAGAGAAAGCGGTGACAGCAATGGGATTGGAATTCCCAAAGACTAAAACAAAGGCAGCCTGTTATTCTGTTGAATTTGAGACACATTTGAAGAGGAGACTAATAACTAAAGAAGAACTCTGGGCAAAAAAAAAACTGGATCCCATCAATGTGTGTTAATGTGTGTGTGATGCCACAAGGTCCTCATGTTTAAAAAGACCCGTTCACATTGTATTTAGGGTAAAGTGACAATTTAATGAACACCCTCTAACCCACTCATAATCACCTTTTCCATACAGCCTGCTGATGTTTGCAAAGCCACTGTAAAACACTTATAGCTTCCAGGTATGGGGAGCAGGTGACCTCCAATGATTTAGTGTTCAGGCCCAAGCAGCCAACCACAAGGCCTAGACATTGTCACATGATGTGGGGGTGAAAGTAATCAACCTTATGTTAATTACAAAATCAGCCTTATGTTGAATTAAGGGTCGGTTCACACCAGATGCAGTCAAGTGCATTTATATACTGCATCAAAAATGCATGGACAGTGTTTAACATGGATTCCAATGGCCCTAGTTCACATCAGTGCAAAGTGTGTTTTCAGGTGTGGTCAACAAAAGTAGAACATGTTGGATTTTTCCTGTATGGAATGTATCTGGAACACAGAAAACTGCATAAAAAATGCACATACTGTATCTTCAATTGTCCTCAACTGAGATTGTCCTCTTACTGGAGCCTCCGCTGCTGCAGACGGCTGCAGAGGGCACCGGAGAGTGGCGGGAGGCCCTCTCCCGTTGCCAATAAAAGTGATCTCGTAGCAAATCCACTGCAGAAACCACTTTTATCTTGAAGCAGACCACCTGCTCTTGAAGAGGATACCGGGGTTATGGCATAACAATGGTATTCCTCTTTAAAGTAGCGATGTATAACGAAAACTTATGAGCACAACTGTAGTAGTTGATAAGTGATCTTCCAAGAGAGGGGTGAATCAAATAGAGAGCGCACTAAGCCACAGCAAACACTTTAATTGGGTAGAAATGGGTATAGAAAAATTACAGTGTCACGTACTGAACATCAAAATATAAACAATGTTATTCAAATTAACTGCTCAACAGACAAACCCAAAAGACTACTTTCAATTATCATTTTATTAATATACAGTCTTCTTTAGAAAGCAACCTCAGACAACAAGTAGCCAGTCAGAGAACTACTAATACAGGAAACATAGCCACTACTCTAAAGTCAGAAGCCTAGATTCACGTAGGGCGGCATAACGTTGTGCGGGCGTAGCGTATCTTATTTACGCTACGCCGCTGCAACTTAGAGAGGCAAGTGCTGTATTCACAAAGCACTTGCTTCCTAAGTTGCGGCGGCGTAGCGTAAATCGGCCGGTGTAATCGCGCGTAATTCAAAGTAGGCAGGTCGTGGGCGAGTTGTATTTAAATTAAGCGTGACCCCATGTAGATGCATGGCCGAACGAACGGCGCATACGCGCGCATGCTCAGTATCACGTCGCATATACTCCCTAAGATACGCCGGCTCAATGCCTGTGACGTGAACGTAACCTACGCACAGCCCCATTCACGTACTACTTACGTAAATGACGTAAAAAGATACGCTTGTTCCGATGTCCATACCTTGCATGGGCTGCGCCACCTAGAGACCAGCTTTATCTTTACGCCGGCATATGTCTTACGTAAACGGCGTAACTAATTGCGACGGGTGTACGTATGTTCGTGAATCGGCGTATCTTGCTCATTTACATATTCAACGCGGAAATCAACGGAAGCGCCACCTAGCGGCCAGCGTAAATATGCACCCAAGATACGATGGCGTAGGAGACTTACGCCGCTCGTATCTTGGCAGAATTTATGCGTAACTGATTCTATGAATCAGGCGCATAGATACGACAGCGGCCATTCGGACTTACGACGACGTATCTGGAGATACGCCGTCGTAAGTCTTTGAGAATCTGGGCCAGAAAGTCTACCCAATTTACCTTTAAGGCCCATTTACACTTTAACGCCAAGGCACCTTTAGAAGAGAGTTGAGGTACCATCCATGACTAAGGCAATGCAGCTCTGCTCCTGCAGAGCACCACAATGCATTGTAGCAACTACCATACAATTTGGGTGTGTTGCATCACAAAAAATGCTGCATGAACTTTTGTAGTCTGATCTGGTGTATCGGCAGACAATTCAAAATTAAAGTGGAACTCCACCAAAAGGGGAAGTTCTGCTTTTCCTCCACCCCCCCTATTCTCTCCCTTAATTGGACTGTATTGTTCTTGGGTGGGGGGGGAGCAGGTACCTAATTTTCACAGGTACCTGCTCCCACCTTCAGTGAGCGGAAGTTCAACACCCCCCCCCTCTTATTTTTCATTGTATAGAATTCTATCCATTGCGATTCAGTAGCCTTCTCCCAAGGCTTCTGAGTACCCTACTTCTGAGTAAAACTGCTGCTTCTTGTTCAGTGGGTTATTAATGTAGGCTGGCAGGGCAGCAGTGTGTAAAAAAAAAAAAAAAAAAGAATACTTGAACCAGCACACAAATCAGCATTCCTTTCATGTCAATTTAGAGAATGAGGATACATATGGCTACCTATCAGATTTGGCTACCAGCTGTAGTGCGCATGTGTTACGCCACCATATGTGTTCCAACACTTTTACAAATGCTAAATTCTCATCGAAAAGCAATTACTAAAACGTTCACAAATTCCTTTCAGCTAAAATCACTAGCTATATTCTTCGTCACATTCGGCTACCCATCACATTTGTAAAAGTGTTGCAACGCATATGGTGGTGTCGCTCATGCACACTCTAGAGGGTAGCCAAATGTGATGGATAGCCATATGTGACGAAGCACTGGCAACTCTAATGCCGCGTACACACGATCATTTTTCGGGTTGTAAAAAACAACGTTTTTAAGGGTCTAGGAAAAACGACGTTTTCAACCCAATCATTAAAACAGCATTGCCTACACACGATCGTGAAAAAAAATGCTCTAGCAAAGCGTGGTGACGTACAACACGTACGACGGCACTATAAAAGGGAAGTTCCATTCGGATGACGCCACCCTTTGGGCTGCTTTAGCTGATTTTGTGTCAGTAAAAGATGATTTGCGCTTTTCTGTCTGTTACAGCGTGATGAATGTGCTTACTCCATTACGAACGGTAGTTTTACCAGAACGAGCGCTCCCGTCTCATAACTTGCTTCTGAGCTTGCGCGGATTTTTCACGTCGTTAAAGCCCACACACGACCATTTTTTACAACCAGAAAAACGACAACGTTAAAAACAGCGTGAAAAAATAGAGCATGTTATCTTTTTTCAGAACCCGAAAAATGCTCTGAAGCCCACACACGATCGTTTTTAATAACATTAAAAAAATACTTTTATTTTTTACAGCCCGAAAAATGATTGTGTGTACGCGGTGGATTTAGCCAGTGATGCAACAAGGTCCACACGTGGAACACCAGAATAAAATCTATAAGCCACATAGCAGGTAAGCTGTCCACAAGTCATTTTTAATACAGCATTTTCATACTTGACTAGCTTGCATCTATTAAGATATTGTACAGATTCTAAGGTCAACTAGAAGCAGTCAGAATTATTTGCTGCTTAACTCCTAATTGTATACAATTTTCTATTTTGAACTTGTCTTGACATTTTCATACTGGCTACGTATTTATGAAGCTTAAGGTGCGATTAACCTCCCTAAATGCCAAGGGCATCATACTTTGTGAAAACCTTCAATCTGCTCAACTGCACAGCACAAGAAAAAAAAAATATTAAAATAATTCCTAAAATTAACCTCAATATTAAATGAGCTGACGGGTAATTTATAGGTCTGAGACGCTGCAAGAATAAAAAATTAGACATAGGTCAATATGGCATCTCTTGACATATTACTGCATGTGTTGTGAGTTGTGTGTGGGCAGTGAGCTACTGCAGTGTGAAACTATAGAATAGAGATTCAGCAATCAAATGGTTTCAAAAATGAAATAACTGTGTTTTCTCAGTAAATTACCACAAATGAAAGGTCTGAGCGCAATCACAAAATCAGAACATTTTCTTCACTTTGCCTCTTGTGTTCTCAGAAGTATATTGGGGGAAAAAAAACGTATTGACTTGGTACTAAAAATCCCAAAATGTAAGGTTATAAGGACCCTCTAAAAAGTCAGTTTTGAGCCTACACAGGTTTTTCTTACTCCAAATCATACCGATTCACATGCGTTTTCTGGGTATTGTGTCCCACTGGGTATTGTGTCCCACTGGGAATCAAACCATGACCCCAACTGAGGAAGGTTAAATAGCAACCAGAAAAGCCCCCAAACTTTGCCTGTGAAGAGACTGGTGAAAAAAATAGTGTAGCGCTAATAACGTTAGTGTAATGATAGGAATACTCAAAAGCACAATATTCACTCTTAAAACTCTTCAGGGATAAATTGATGGGGTACTCTTACCAGCTGAGGTGGACACATGTCTTACGGGCTCCAACGGAAAAGATATTGAAAAATGCTCCAAATGGTGCAAGTCAACCAAGTACGGTAGGTTTTATTGGAATATGTCATACATCAAATGACAAATAAGAGTGATCACAAATATATAAAGGTATAAAAAGCAATGTGGGGTGCAGTAAATGCTGAACTGACGCGTTTCAACACAAAGGGTCTTCAACTGGGGGATATCATATTCATTTAATTTTCCAATAAAACCTACTGTACTTGGTTGACCTGCACCATTTGGAGCATTTTTCCATTTGAGCCCATGAGGAGTTACCATGGTGTATATCCATGCTGACCTTGCTGCGCCTGCGGTGTTCGTCAGTTATGAACTGGGCACCATACATCTCGATTCACCGGACCAGGGGTCAAGTCCTGGAGAAAAAAGTGTGGGAACTCCCACCCAAGATCCACTCCCCCACCAAAAAAAAAAAAAAATGATACGCTCTTATGCATAATTACTAAACCACATGTTTTTTCTAAATCCCGCGATAACTTGCGGCAGACCTCCGCAATGTCTCCTGGGAACCATGACAAAAGCTCCCAGGAGACATTGCGGCATCAAGGAAGTGACGGAATACCCGCACACTACCCGATGAATCCATATACAGGAAGCGGCCAGTAACATAAAGGATTACTAAGGTTCGCCTGCCCCTGACAGTGACTCGAGCTGGGCATCGCCGCTTAGTGAAGGATTGGCTGGGGCGGCTCGGCTGCTCTAGTCCTGCAAAGGGAACTGCGTTCCTGCTGTGAAAAAAGTGCAGGAACTCCGTTCCCATGCGTTCCAGCAGGACTTGAGCCCTGCACCGGACCATCCTTCACATGCAGCATTGGATCCAGACCATCTAGGATTTCAAGCTATATTGACTCACTGTTGTAAGACATGTATGTCCACCTCCGCTGGTAAGAGTACCCCATCTACTTATCCCTGAAGAGTTTTAAGAGTGACTACAGGCAACTCCTTCTCCCTCTTATTATTTGGTGTCACCCTAATAGGAAGACGTTTTTTTGCCTTCTTTCTGCCTATGTGGACTTCACTCCATATCACATTTTGAAGTTTACATTCACAATTGGACTTCTGTCAGTTATTGTTCTTATTGTGTTACAGTATGTATATTCGCATTTCCAATTTTCTTGATGTTCATTCACCAAGTATTTATATTGTGCTTTTGAGTATACCTATCTAATGATAGGTATACTCAAAAGCACAATATAAATACTTGGTGAATGAACATCAAGAAAATTGCACTAACATTATTAGCGCTACACTATTTTTTTCACCATTTATGTTTGACTTTGTTTGTTTGAGTGTTAGCTGCTTGTTTCACTTATTTGTTTTGGGTTTAGCCCAGTTTTTCCCCCCACTTTCACACTTGTTCTGTGAAGAGACTAGCCAGCTCATACTACCATTAAGGCCCCAAAAGAGAACAGGGACTAGGGTAGGAAGGCAGCACTAAGCATAGTATGAATGCATCACTGGGCAAGGACAGACCATTCAGTGGTGCCAAACCAGACCGAGAACCTGAAGATGATCAAGCCTCGAAATTTAAGCCCTGACAAAGGGGGAATGTTGGGCCCCCAATATGTGTTGGCAGTTGCAATAAAAATCTTTTAATGTACAAACTAGTGTGGTTCTCTAGTCATTTCAACACTTTTGCAGACAATGGGTGAGCTGGGGAAGAGTGGAAAGTCTGAAGTTAGTTCTATCAGAGACTTCTACATCTAATGTGGCGAACGGTAAGGCCAGTTAATTTTGGAATGCATAGAGAAGAAGAGATGATGTTCTAAACCAAGCAACAGCTACCCTACTCGAACAGAAGTGCAGGAAAAGTCTATGTAATGAAAAAGTATGACTGCCCATAAGGTTCATATATAATTATTGACTCTACATAGTGTAGAAGCAAGGTTTTTTAAAACATTAGCTCACATTGGTTTGATTAAACAAAATGCTCACATTCACATTTAAATCTAAAAAATAAAAACTTAAAAGGACTATTGTGTCCCTATAAAAATAAACATATGACAAATGTTCAAGTGGCAAAAATTCTCTGATACAATGATGTGGTCTTGGTCTGACTGCAGGGTGCATTTGTGTAAAGCATGGGCACACACACACAAAGAATAATAATGAGCCAACTTTACCAGCGTTTGAGTAGTGTATCCCTTGAGTCCTCTGTAGTTCATAGAACTCCAGACATTTTTCATCCTGCTCAATCCTATAGCACAGCTCCCTCATCAGCATCGCTGTGAGGCGACAAAAATCCTCTTCATAATCCCCAGACATCTCGCAATACCATCTCTTAGCACTAGAAACAAAACAGTGAAATTAGACTTCACTTTTGGGCCAAAACATACTTAGAACCATGACTAGATAAAAATAAAACCTCAAAACACAAGTGGCCTCCTCTTTGTAATGTCATAGCTGTCAGTGTTGGGAGCAGGCAACAGACCTTCCATTAATGCCAATAATATTACATTAAGCCAAGCACTGACAACACATTTATTTGGATCCCTGGAAAGGAGACCAGATAACATACAAAACAGCAGCCTTACCTGCTTCAGAAATTAAGACAACGTTTCTAAGTAAAATTGAATGCATATTTATAAGTAGTGTATTATTCATTTTCTAAAACGTGCCACTTTTCCACAACTACTTTAAAAGCTTTTTCTCAAAACAGTCACATTTAGAGTTATGATCTGTACATCTTCATTTCCCATTCTTTAAGGAATGTCACCTGTGTTTACAATTCAGTGAACTTTACAATTGCTGGCAAAAGTGCTTTAAAATGTATACAATCATAGAGTGAGCAAATGGTGCAACAAGTGAAACCTAGAGAGCAGTGGTTCTTAACCACTGGGCTGTGGCCTGCTGCCGTGCTGTGATCTCTCTCTCTGTGAGCCCTCCGGTCAGCTGCAGCTCCACCTAAACGCTCAGGTCCCATACACACGGCCGAGAAACTCGATGAGCATAACACATCGTTTTGCTCGTCGAGTTCCTTGTGAAGCCGCCGAGGATCTCGGCGAGCCAAGTTTCCCCGTTGACTAACGAGGAAATAGAGAAAATGTTCTCTATTTGGCCCGACGAGATCCTCGTCGGTTTCCTCGGCCAAAAGTGTACACACGGCCGGGTTTCTCGGCAGAATACAGCTCCGATCGAGTTTCTGGCCTCACAGTGGCCCCAAACCATCCATAATAGATCACAGTGCCCCACAACCCCCTCAGTGCCCCAAAAACTCAAACATCACACATGTCCACCCATCCCCTTGCAGTTCCCCCAGGCTACTGCAGAGCCCCCAGCCCCCCATAAAGCTCCTCAACATCCTACAGTGACCCATGCTGCCCCCAATGTTTGACAGTGTCCAACAGCCACGACACCCTACAGTCTTTCCTGGTGCCCTTGCACAGTACCCAGACTCCTAAAGATACCCTGACAGCCTCTTCGAGAGACCCCTTCCCCACAGTTTCTCCCAGGTCCCTGCTAAAATTTCTTCCCCTACAGTATACCCAGCCCCCTCCAGAAACCTCACCCCCTACAGGGGTACCAAATCTTCTGCAGAGTCCTCTTAAGAGCAGGTTTACACTGGGGCGACTCATCAGGCGGCTCAGCTGCCCGACAAGTCGTGTCCCATTCAATGCAATTGAACCGACTAATAAAAGCGACACAAGTCGCCCCGACTTAGAAAAAGGTTCCTGTACGACTTCGGGGGCGGCTCAGGGTGACCTGCATTGACTTCTATACAGAAGTCGTTTTGCAGGTCGCCTCTGAAGTCGTCTTCAGGACGACTTGCAGAGTCGCCCCCAAAGTCGTGCCGCGGCTGTGTGAACCGGCTCTTACTCCTGTTTGGTAACCCACAGGGTTAACTTTACATTATCCTCTTTATTGCTTCATCTAATGTCCCCCTAAAAACATGCTTTATTAAAAATGCAGCTATATACCTTGTTTACTGATCGCAGATCGTCAATCATGTGACATGCCACCTCTATCTTCCCTCTGCCCGACAGATGTAGAGGGTGGGGCCGAGGACCCCCCCCCTAATGATGTCATTCAGGAGGGGGGAGAGAGGTGGCCCCGCCAGCTGAAGCCGTCATGTGAGAGAAGAGAGAGGCAGCATGTTACGTGATCGGTGATCTGCAAAATATATAGCTGCATTTTTAATAAATCACAGTCACAGGGGGACATTAGAAAAAAAGAAAAAAAAGGATAATGTAACGTTAAACTTAATTGGAGTAGCAGGACGGGAGGGGGCAGCACAGACACAGAGAGGAGGGGGGAGAGGATGGAGGAGGGGATACAGGGGACACAGAGCAGGGCTGCAGCTAACGGAGGCAGGTAAGCCGACAACGGTGTCAGGGCTCAGTAGCCCTGATATATCGTGGTCAGTGTACATGGGGGAGTTCAGAAACTGGCAGGATCAGCCAGGTATTTCATTTTATATGGAGGGCAAAATTACACAGCAAAAGCACTGTGCTGTATATAATGCTTTTAAGGAACAGGATATTTATTTTTGATTTTTTGGGGGTTAACAAACACTAACCTTTTGGGCTATGGAAGGTTTTTAAAAAAAATCAATCATGCCCTGG
Source organism: Rana temporaria (assembly GCF_905171775.1). NCBI lineage: Eukaryota > Metazoa > Chordata > Amphibia > Anura > Ranidae > Rana > Rana temporaria. The sequence goes on from NC_053498.1 coordinate 30,220,096, forward strand.
TCTTAGTAAATTTGAGAAGCACTGCTTTACCACACTTGATCAAGCTCAGCTGTCACTGCACGCATTCACTTCACCAGACTGTAACCTAAAATGTCATGTGTGTATGTCAATATTTGCTCTTGCTCCCTCTCATGGCTTCATTGTGATCTAGAGGCAAATACTAATGAACGGCTGGTAAACCCAGTTCAAACTGAGCACAGAAATGTGCCTTAAATCATTTTTTTTCTATAATTATGCCCCATAGAAAGAAGCAGAGCTTCTATATGAAACTATAGAAAAGGTTTTATTCATACCAGAGCTCGAGGATGTAGCCACCAACAAGAGCCATGGCCAGGGGATCTCAATCTCTCTGCTGGGTTTATTTTACATATGCATAAGCATACAGAAAGGATGCACTCTCATCCTTAACACTCGCTATTGTATAATACAAAACATAGCAGTAACCAGCCTGTAATTAATCTTACAAGCATCCACCCTTAAAAAAAAATACAGCTTTGATAAACTGAATCTTCATAGTCACCACTTAGGGAATGTTAAAACATATAAAAAGGTGCATGGAAATGGTAGGCTTTTAATACTTATTTATTGTCTCGGCGCCCCCACCAACAACCTTTACTGGATTGAAGAAAGATCACTGGCTGAAAATGTTTGACATCCAACACATTCCTGGTTGTTTCAGATGCCTGTAGTATCCCTATTCACTCTGTAATTGCATCCACCAGCCCCTATGACACTTCATGACATAAGGGTTCCCCTACTCAGTCTATGGTTCCATCCACCAGCCCCTATGTTACTTCATGACATAAGGGTTCCCCTACTCAGTCTATGGTTCCATCCACCAGCCCCTATGTTACTTTATGACATAAGGGTTCCCCTACTCTATGGTTCCATCCACCAGTCCCTATATTACTAGAAGACAACCTTTTTCAACCAAGGTACCCAGGCAACCTGGGATGCTTTGAGGTTTCTTGAGGGGTGCCTTGGCAAAATGCCTATACATAGCCCCAAAATTGTATACAAGCCGGTGGGTGGATCAAGCCTGCCTTTTAATTACACAAATCCACATGTTTTCATTGTACACCATTACAACCTTCTAGCTGTCAACCTCCTAATAAACAATGGCATTATCAGTTGGTAAGGAGGATGTCGGTGGCCCCAGCATATCATCGTTGTTTGACCTTCCCTTGCCACTCTCCATCCGCTTTGGGGTCTCATTAGCTAAGTGATGGAGAAAAACTGAGAGAGAAGAGAAACATTGGAATACTAACCATTACCAGTTTACAGAAGTGTATTTGCTTTGGAAGAATAAACCACCTCTAAGATTGGGTGTGGACTTGTGGATGTTGCTGCATTATGTAAAACTATCAGAATAGTTATTGTATTTTAGAATGGTGTGCCTCAAGATTGTCTATAATTTTAAAGGGTGCCTTTACTGGAAAAAAATTGAGAAACACTAGTATAGGACACAACAGAAACGATAAGCACAGATAGATGGGGCCACAACCGGAATGGTGTCCAATTTAGAACATTCTTTAGCCAGACAGATTCAAGAAAATGAAGATGGGTCCATGCCGGCAGCAGAACAAGCAATTCATAAAAGCCTTCTTTTCCTGGTACCGTCTTTTAAATTTACTTTAATAGCAGAGTCACTTTGAATTCTACAAGACAGTTTTTTTTTTTAGAACAAACCTGTACTAGAAAAAGCTGGGGAGAGGCGGTTTTTCTCCCGCCATTCAAATGATGAGATTCAGCAGCTTGTTAGCCCCGCCCCGCCCCTACACGGTAAAAAAAGGGGGAGCTCTGTCCTGGGTCTCAAAGGATTGGTTTTTCTGCAGCCTGAAAAGTGAAAACACAGGAGATTAAAAAAAAAGTTTGTCATTTAATATTTAATCCCTTCATGACCAGGGTAAAACAAACGCCTAAACATAGTTTTGAAACTTTGACATGTGTTAGTAAAACTGTACATATGGCACCTGCTTAATGTATCCAGGTGAAAGTTGCTCCAAATAACAGACCAAATTGTGGTGCCCCCCTAACAGTGTTCAGTGTAGAAGTGTCCTAATGCACTGCTATTTAAAGAGGGGGTTCACCCTATAAATTTTTTTTTCTAGCATTAAATTAAGCATAGTAGCGCGAGCTACAGTATGCCTTTATTTATTTTTTTTGCCCTGTACTCAATGTTTAATCCTATAGTGAAGATTCAGACTCCCCGCGGGGAATGGGCGTTCCTATCCAGAGGGAAGATCATTGACGGCTGGCTCTGGCGCGTCACGCTTCTCCGGAAATAGCTGAAATAGGACTTGGCTCTTCACGGCGCCTGCGCATAGTCTGTGCGCAGGCACCGTATAGCGCCGTGAAGAGCCGAGACCTACTCCGGCTGTCTTCGGGGAGCGTGACGTGCCATAGCCGGCCGTCAATCATCTTCCCTCTGGATAGGAACGCCCATTCCCCGCGGGGAGTCTGAATCTTCACTATAGGATTAAACAGTGAGTACGGGGCGAAAAAAATAAATAAAGGTATACTGTAGCTTGCGCTACTATGCTTAATTTAATGCTAGAATGTTGTCATTGAGGGTGAACCACCGCTTTAAAGAAAGTGGAAAATACGATTGGGCCTGCAAAGTTATTATTTTTGGTATTTTTATCTTAAAGAGGAAGTGAACCCTGATGGGTTTTACTTCCTCTTTTGCTCACTGCAAACCCAGCAAATTAAAAGCATATCGTGACACATATCGAATTCAGCGATGTCCCCTGTGAAGGCTGCGTCCATCTTTTCTCCCCTCTTCCTTCCGGGGCCTTATTATAGGCTTACTTGTAGCAAAAAAGTGGTTTGTAAGGGTTTACAACCACTTTAACATATTGATTTTGACGTAAGACATCTGGTTCCTAGACAGGCAGCTTCTACACATAGTAATACGACGTCCACAGATGGGATCTCCCATCCTAAGTGGACGTCATACGACGTCCTGGGCTTCCCGGCCGTCTAGGGGGCACCCAGGGCATCACTCGGGACCTGGTGCACGTGCCCGGCGGCCGCGATGTCCGTTAGGCACCTGCGATTGCCCGCAAACACGGCAGGACCGTGGATCTGTGACCGTGGATCTGTGTGTGTGTGTTAACACACAGATCCACATCCTGTCACATCCCCTCCCCCTACAGTTAGAATCACACACTAGGGAACACATTTAGCGCCCCTAGTGTTAACCCCTTACCTGCCAGTCACATTTATACAATAATCAGTGCACTTTTATAGCACTAATCCCAATGGTCCCAAAAATGTGTCAAAAGTGTCCGATATGTCCGTCGCAATGTCACGGTCACAATAAAAATCGCAGATTGCCGCCATTACTAGTAAAAAAAATAATAATAATAATGCAATAAATATATCCCCTATTTTGTAGACACTATAACTTTTGCGCAAACCAATCACGCTTATTGTGATTTTTTTAACAAAAATATGTAGAAGAATATATATCAGCCTAAACTGAGGAAAATTTTGTTTTTTTATAGATTTTTGGGGCTATTATAGCAAAAAGTTAAAAATATTTCAATTTTTTAAAAATTGTCGCTCTATTTTCATTTATAGGGTAAAAAATTACAAAACACAGAGGTGATCAAATAACACCAAAAGAAAGCTCTATTTGTGGAAAAAAAAAAGGACATCAATTTTGTTTGGGAGCCACGTCGCTCGACTGCACAATTGTCAGTTAAAGCGAAGCAGAGTCGAATCGCAAAAAGTGCTCTGGTAAGGAAGAGGGTAAATTCTTCCCGGGCTAAAGTAGTTAAAGCACAAAACTACTGCTAGAAGGCCCAGATAAGACATTATTACAATAAAAGTCAGGGGAACAATTTAAGGAGTAGCCAACACATTTCTGGGGTCCAAAAAAATGCCCCCTTCATCAGGGCCTGATTGAAATTAATGAATGGACTTAAAGTTACCAGGCCTTTAATGGAGTTTTTCCTGTGTGATCTCAAGCACAGATCATGTTGGCAGCCAATTTGTTAGCCGTATTCAATACAATCAAGCCCTGATTAAAAGGACAGTTTTAGACCCCCAAAACACATTTTATAAGCTTTGGATCATCCCCCTAATTTTTACATTAGTCAAGTTGTGTCTGCACATTTCTGCTCATGCATCGGTGGTCAGCATAGATAGGGGGTCACCTTGCCATTGCTCACTACTCAAGGAACCTGTGGCAACCTCAGGAGGAACTCTGGTTGAGAAAAAATGATTTTCAGAGGTTATATTATTTATATTACAAAGTTTCAGTGAAGCTAAAGCATGGTCAGAATGTAACCTAAGACCAAATCATATTTTTTAGTGAGAAAGGAAGCATTATTAACCCTCTCAGTTTTACTTGCCATCTGTCCCCTCTGGGAAGATTCACCCTCTCTACTTGGACTTAAAGTGGTTGTACACCTTGTACAACCACTTTGGCCTAGATTAAGGCTTACCTGTAAGTGCAGGAAATATCTCCTAAACCTCCACGGTTTAGGAGATATTTACATTAGAGATGAGCGCCGATGTCTATGGCGCATGCGCTGTAGACAACAGTGCAGGAGCACTTTAGAAACGCCGATCATGCCGTTTCTAAAAGAAGATCATGCCATGACTGGCGGCTCCCATGCGCATGCGACGTCACGCGACTCCGGCCAGTCACAGAGCTGAAGTTCACAGCCCCGGAAGGAAGAGGGTGAAGAATAAACGCTTCCTGCAACAGGGGACAACGGTGACAACCGGTTTCAGGTAAGTGATGCATAGTTGCCCATTATGCTTTACCTTTGCAGGGAAATAAAGAGGAAGTAAAACCCATCAGGGTTTACTTCCTCTTTAAAAGATAAAAAAAATCCCAAATTTGACATTGTCATTGTAAAGTGGAAAGATCATTCATTGGTGACATTAGATTACCCACACGTTGAAGTAATTTCCCTTCCTTCCTGAAGTGTCTACAGGACAGGAATGATGCAAAATCTCCCCAATGGGACAGAGACCCCAGAAAAACATAACAGGTGTTTTTACTCATACACTAAGCATAGTGGTGGAAATTCCTACTTCATTGGCATCTTACTTTTAAATCACCAGGTCATCAGGTAATGTTTAGAATGACAGCCACAGAGACTGCTCCTTTAAAACCAGTCAGTGGTGGTAGGTCTAATATTTGTAACTGTCAAGTTCCCTTTAAAGAAAGGCCTGGAGCGGGAGGATTAAAAAGGAGCTAGCAGAGGGCCGGCATGACAGGAGTGATAGGAGAGCAGCAAGGGTTAAGGAAGTTCGTGCAGGAAAAGTGAGGATTAGAGGAAAAGTTATGTATACGAGGGGTTTCGTTTATTTATGGGGCAGGAAGGGTGACCCTGGCAACACTGCAGGGGGAAAGTTAAGAGTAGAAGTTTTCTACCCACCCTTCCTGTTTTCATTAAATTTTCTCTTTATTTCAGGTGGTGCAGAAGGATATGTCATGGCAGCGGGCAACTGGCGGTGGTGGTCTTTGATGGTGGTAACTAACCCATGAGATGAAAGTGTGGGAAACTCATCGGTAGTATGGGCCCCCTGGTGTGTACAGTTAATACGGGTTAGCTGAGGATGGTAATGGTTGCACTGGGGGTAATGGGTTGTCTCCGAGCTGGTGTTATCACGGCTGGAGGCCTGGTACGGTAAAGGGCCTGCAGTGAAAAATGGAACGGAGTTATGTTGGGGAAGTGCCATCAAAAACCACCGGGGGGAGCAACTGATATTTGAGTTGTTATGGTTAAAATGTTATTTATATATTTAATATTTGTGAATAAAAAGGCTGCCTATGGCCAGTTATACTCCAAGTCAAGTGTGGTCTCGTTAATTATAAGTAAAGTTAAGTGGGGTTTAAAGGAGTTGTAAAAGGAAAAAAAAATTCTGCCTAAAATTAATGGGGCAGATCCACAAAGAAATTACGCCGGCGTATCTACTGATACGCCGGCGTAATTTCAAAATTCCCGCGTTGTATCTTTGTTTTGAATCCTCAAAACAAGATACGACGGCATCTGGGTTAGATCCGACAGGCGTACGTCTTCGTACGCCTTCGGATCTTAGATGCAATTTTTCGGCCTCCGCTAGGTGGCGTTCCCGTCGTAATCCGCGTTGAGTATGCAAATGAGCTATTTCCGACGATCCACGAACGTGCACGCGGCCATCGCATTTGTTTACGTCGTTTCCGTTCGGCTTTTTCCGGCGTATAGTTAAAGCTGCTATATGGTACTCAATGTTAAGTATGGCCGTCGTTCCCGCATCCAATTTTTTAAATTTTATGTCGTTTGCGCATGTCGTCCGTAAATGGGGCTGGACGCCATTTACGTTCACAACGAAAACAATGACGTCCTTGGGACATCATTTGGAGCAATGCACCCTGGGAGTTTTGACGGACGGGGCATGCGCAGTTCGTTCGGCGCGGGGACGCGCTTCATTTAAATGAAACACGCCCCCTACTCGCCGCATTTGAATTCCGCGCCCTTACGTCGTGAGAAATACACTAAGCCGCCGTAACTTACAGTAGGTGAACCCGATTTTGTGTCAATCTCGCTCTTTCTCAGCGAGATTGAGCACCTACGAGCCCCATCGCGGGAGCCAGCGCCGAGCTGGCTTGCCGCGATGGAGACAGAGCCGTCATAGAAGCGACGGGAGATCCGACTTGGATTCCCGCCAATTCTACACGTGTGCGGCGTTTGTTATGAATCCTGAAGGGGAAGTCCCCGCCGGATTTTAAATAAAAATCCGGCATGGGTCCCCCCTCAGGAGCATACCGGGCCCTTAGGTCTGTTATGGGTTGTAAGGAGAGCCCCCCTACGCCGGAAAAAATGGCGTAGGGGGTCCCCCTACAATCCATACCAGACCCGTATCCAAAGCACGCTACCCGACCAGCCAGGAAGGGAGTGGGGACGAGCGAGCGCCCCCCCCCCCTCCTGAGCCGTACCAGGCTGCATGCCCTCAACATGGGGGGGTTGGGTGCTCTGGGGCAGGGGGGCGCACTGCGGCCCCCCCCACCTCAGAGCACCCTGTCCCCATGTTGATGAGGACAGGGCCCCTTCCCGACAACCCTGGCCGTTGGTTGTCGGGGTATGCGGGCGGGAGGCTTATCGGAATCTGGGAGCCCCCTTTAATAAGGGGGCCCCCAGATACCGGCCCCCCACCCTAAGTGAATGAGTATGGGGTACATCGTACCGCTACCCATTCACCTGCAAGAAAAGTGGTAAAAACACAAATAAACCACACAGTGTATTAAAATATTTTATTTTTCTGCTCCGGAGGCCGCCCCCTGTCTTCTTTATTAGCTCTTTTACCAGGGGGGGCTTCTTCTTTGACGTCTTCGGGTGGGTGGGGGCCGCCGTCTGGTTCTCTTCCACCGCCGGGGGGGGGTGGCTTTTAAAAAAGCCCCCAACCCCCGGCGGGTTTCCTCCGGCGTCTTCGGCGGGGCTCTTCTTCTTCCGCTATCCCGACGGGTCTTCTCAACTCTCCGGGGTTCTCCTTCTGTCTTCGCCGCTCTCCGTTGTTGACTCGGCGCACCCCGGTTCTTCGTCTCGCTGTCCGGTGTCTTCTTCCGTGCTGTACGTCTTCTCCTTCCGTCCTGTGATGAGTTCTTCTTCCGTGCTGTGACGTCATGTTCTTCACTTCTCTCCTTCTCCCGATGTTGCCACGCCGGTCCTCCTCGCTGAAATGACGGATGCGCGCCTTGCATCGGACCTATATAGGCCTCACAGTCCCATCATGCTCTGTACCTACCCATGTGATACCTACCCACGTGGTAGGTATCACATGGGTAGGTACAGAGCATGATGGGACTGTGAGGCCTATATAGGTCCGATGCAAGGCGCGCATCCGTCATTTCAGCGAGGAGGACCGGCGTGGCAACATCGGGAGAAGGAGAGAAGTGAAGAACATGACGTCACAGCACGGAAGAAGAACTCATCACAGGACGGAAGGAGAAGACGTACAGCACGGAAGAAGACACCGGACAGCGAGACGAAGAACCGGGGTGCGCCGAGTCAACAACGGAGAGCGGCGAAGACAGAAGGAGAACCCCAGAGAGTTGAGAAGACCCGTCGGGATAGCGGAAGAAGAAGAGCCCCGCCGAAGACGCCGGAGGAAACCCGCCGGGGGTTGGGGGCTTTTTTAAAAGCCACCCCCCCCGGCGGTGGAAGAGAACCAGACGGCGGCCCCCACCCACCCGAAGACATCAAAGAAGAAGCCCCCCCTGGTAAAAGAGCTAATAAAGAAGACAGGGGGCGGCCTCCGGAGCAGAAAAATAAAATATTTTAATACACTGTGTGGTTTATTTGTGTTTTTACCACTTTTCTTGCAGGTGAATGGGTAGGGGTACGATGTACCCCATACTCATTCACTTAGGGTGGGGGGCCGGTATCTGGGGGCCCCCTTATTAAAGGGGGCTCCCAGATTCCGATAAGCCTCCCGCCCGCATACCCCGACAACCAACGGCCAGGGTTGTCGGGAAGGGGCCCTGTCCTCATCAACATGGGGACAGGGTGCTCTGAGGTGGGGGGGCCGCAGTGCGCCCCCCTGCCCCAGAGCACCCAACCCCCCCATGTTGAGGGCATGCAGCCTGGTACGGCTCAGGAGGGGGGGGGGCGCTCGCTCGTCCCCACTCCCTTCCTGGCTGGCCGGGTAGCGTGCTTTGGATACGGGTCTGGTATGGATTGTAGGGGGACCCCCTACGCCGTTTTTTTCGGCGTAGGGGGGCTCTCCTTACAACCCATAACAGACCTAAGGGCCCGGTATGCTCCTGAGGGGGGGACCCATGCCGGATTTTTATTTAAAATCCGGCGGGGACTTCCCCCTCAGGATTCATAACAAACGCCGCACACGTGTAGAATTGGCGGGAATCCAAGTCGGATCTCCCGTCGCTTCTATGACGCGCTTGCTGGGATGTGCTGTCACTATTCCAGTGAGTGTGAGATGTCGGCGAGATCTCGGCACCCTGTCGCCGAGTATCAGCGCGACGCTGTCCTGCTAAAAGCACAATATCACAAACACCTACTGTACGCCGCAAATTCTTTCTGGATTCAAACCAAAGCCAGGTAAGTTACGGCGGCGTAGCGTATCTCAGATACGCTGCGCCAGTGCAGATCTTTGAGGATCTGCCCCAATGTCTGAAAGGTAGACAGACAGAATAGTGTAATAATTCTGTTAAAAAACAAGTAAATACCTATTAAATTCCTTCATCTCTATCACCTCCGGCATTCTAGTTTCTGTTCTCTCATTCACTTCCTGGTTTGCATCGCTCGTTCATGTAAGAACTACGGGCCAGATCCACAAAAGGGATACGCAGGCGTATCTACTGATACGCCGTCGTATCCCTGTTTCTATCTATGCGACTGATTCACAGAATCAGTTACGCATAGATATTCCTAAGATCCGGCAGGTGTAATAGTTTTACACTGTCGGATCTTAGGATGCAGTACCTCGGCCGCCGCTGGGGGCATTTCTCGTCGAAATTCCGCGTCGGGTATGCAAATTAGCACTTATGGAGATCCACGAAGCGGTTTCCCTTCGTGAAGTCTCTGTAAGTTGTTAGTTTGCAAATGCAAAATTAGGGCTGCTTTTACAAAGTGTAAAGTTAGTACACCATGTAAAAGTAGACCCTTCTTTCCAGCGACGCTGTCCAATTTTTTTTTTTTTTTTTAATTTCCCGCTGCATCTCTTTTTTTTCCCGACGCAACTTTTTTTAACCGGCGCGGTTCACAAAACTCGGCGCAACGTAACTTCGCGCAAAGCACGTCGGGAAAATCACGTCGGGAGCATGTGCAGTACGTTCGGCGCGCGAGCGCGCCTAATTTAAATGGGACTCACCGCCTTGCGCCGGATGGATTTAAGTTACACCGCTGAAAACCGCTGAAAATTTCTAGGTAAGTGCTTTGTGGATCGGGCACTTAGGTAGAAATTTTGCGGCGGTGTAACTTAAATCCCAAAAATTAAGTTGCGCCCACTGTACGTGGATCTGGCCCTACATTTCCCAGTATGAACTGCGGCACGCCCAGTAATTCACACCTCCTTGAAGTCTCTAACACGTAGAGAGCGTCCTGCCGCACAGATGTAGTTCCCAGGAGGGGGTGAGCACTTTACTGACCACCGCAGTAAAGCCTCCCATCACGGTGGTCAGTAAAATCAGACAAGCAGGAAGTGAACAGAACATAGAAGAAATAGAGCAACTTTGAGCAAAAACGGACAATGAGGAAGTGAAAAAAGGAATGTCTGCAGGTAAAGGATGCTTATTATGAAAAAAAATGTTTTCCTTTACAACCCCTTTAAGGCTGGAGTATGATAAATGGTGGCAGTCAAGTTAAGGGGGTGTACATCTTATTTGCCCTGGTCAAGCATAAAGTCTGTTTACGAGAAATGAGCACTAAAAGAAATGGATCTTTTTTCTGCATTTTGTTTCCCTTTAACAAATGTCTCTCCCAATGTAATTATCTTTGAAGAAAGAAAACTAGTTTAGTGCCATGTGCCCTTTAAACCATCTTGCGACAGAGTGGATTGCTCACAGCTGCGGCAGCGATGAACACAAGAGAGTTTCCCAAATAAATGAAATTGTTGACAGAAAAATACATCACATCCTACTTACTCTGCCTCTCACCTTTTCTGAAACTTTCACATCATTCTCAGGCTCTTGTCGTCTTGTAGTAGCGTCTTTGAACTGAGAAACATGCCAGTGGCTTTGTAGTCTTCTCATGAGATCTTCCCGACTTCCAAGCCTTTTGGCAAATTATTGGAATTGGCTCATTGACTGATGGGTGGCCAAGATTTACATTGTTAAAGTGGCATTCCCCTTGCAGTCGATCCCTGAAGAGTCAAGCTGCAAGAGAGATCAAATAAAATGACTGTTCTCAGATGAACACAGAGATCCAAATAAACAATAGAGAAGGATTTTGTTGGAACAAACATTTCTGTTTTACGATATCTGAGATTTGACAATTTGGAAGGATAATTGTAAGGTAGTTCTGACAAAATGTGTCTATTTTGGAACATAACTGACAAGGCTGCTTTGTTAATGTATCATTTTGTTGCCCCTCATTTCTAAGCACCAGCACATAAGAAGGAAACCAAGGCATTTCAGTCAGGATGTCTTTAAAGCGGTGGTTCCCCCTTAAAAACAACTTTTTTTTATTTCACTGCCCCCCCACATTCCATCACGATTAAGGCACATATTTTTTTTTTCCTGCTGTACATACCTTACTACAGCATATTCACCCGTGCATCCGGGTTGCGAGTCCCGCGGGAGTGGGCGTTCCTCACATGCTGTTGATTGACGTTTTGCCCAAAAACGAGCTCTCCCCCCGTCGCGTAAGCCGCGTCACGATTGGCGAAAGGAGCCGAACGGCGATGCGCAGTATAGCGCCGACTCGTCGTTCGGCTCCTTTCGCCAACCGTGACGCGGCTTACGCGACGGGGGGAGAGCTCGTTTTTGGGCAAAACGTCAATCAACAGCATGTGAGGAACGCCCACTCCCGCGGGACTCGCAACCCGGATGCACGGGTGAATATGCTGTAGTAAGGTATGTACAGCAGGAAAAAAAAAATATGTGCCTTAATCGTGATGGAATGTGGGGGGGCAGTGAAATAAAAAAAAGTTGTTTTTAAGGGGGAACCACCGCTTTAAGGAAAGCCAAAGGAAGTAAACACAATTGTTATAAAGGTCAAACTCCAGGCTAACTTTTTTTTTTACATAAATATCCTCTAAGTCAGTGGTTCTCAACCTGGGGGTCAAATGAGGATTTGCCAGGGGTCCCCAAAACCTGGGCTGTTCCTGAAGCCTGCGGCCGCCCACTCAGTCTTTTCACAGTCGCCCATTCAGTTCACGGCATAGCTTGGAGGCAGGCACTAGAGGTCAGCTGACTGGTAAGGAATGTGAAGTGGGAGGGGCTGGAGGAGACCCTATCTGCTGATTTCAGCATAGGTGTCACTGCTACGAGAAACCACAAAGTCAAAGACACAGTGAGTAACACTACCTGTGATTAGAGTTGCCTTTAAAAGTCTCCACTACAGTTCTCAGATCAGCAGATGACCTTGATCAAGAGCACCTAAGTTGGCTGATCCCAACTCCCCACCAGCACAGCCACTGATCCCATACTCCCCACCAGGGAGTATGAGAAGGAATAAAAATAGAGAATACATGGAAGGGAGAGGAAAAGAGGGGAAGGAACAAAGAAAAAGGGAGAGAAAGAATAAGAGAAAGAACAAGAAAGATGTCTAGAAAGGGATGGGGATAACAAACAAGAAATTAGGATAGAGAGAGATAAAAGGGAAAGAAAGGAAAACAAGAAAGGGTGGTGCATCCTAAAATGTACTATAAGGGGTTTTAATATTATACGAGTGAAAGGGACTCAGGGAGCGCTAAATGTCCGTGGGTTAGGGGCGCAAATTACGTGCCTTACCTTGGGTCCTGACAACCCACGATAGAAAAATAATTTTGCTGTTAGGGGTCCCCACAACTTGGGAAATTTTATCAAGGGGTCACGGCACTAGTTGAGAACCACTGCTCTAGGTGCTGTAAAAAGTAATAACCTTTAATTCAGAGCTGTCCCCTGTAGTACCTCTTTTGACCACAAGTAGTCCCCAGTCTACTGAGTTCAATGACATTTATTGTCACTCAACCTGGGGCTCTGGGGGTGGTCACAACAGCTGCCATCATTCACAATGTACTGTGCAGAGAGTGTCACTGTGGTTATCAAATCACTCTTTGCATCTATAAAGGCCACCCAGCCTGGAGAAGGGGCAAATATTACTAGGTCTCTAAGGTGTCATAGAAAAAAAAATCAGGTAAAGGTGGGGTGTCGTATATCATAGTTCAAAAGAAAGCCCCCAAAAGAAAGTCATACATAAAAATGTAAACAACTGAATACTCTATTGGAGGTATATGACTAGCCTGAATACTTTGGAAAAGAGAAGTATCATTTTTTTTTTAAACAGAGTGGGTTGATAGCATTACACATACACCTTTAAGTGCTATTAATCCCCAAATATATAGCAACTACTGTATTTACCGGCATATAACACGCACAGGCGTATAACACGCACCTTCATTATAGGAGGGAAGTTTCAGGGCAAAAAGTAAAATTTTAAATAAATTACTTTGAAGCAAAATAATCGATGCCCATCAATGCAGCTTGATCAATGCCCATCTGCAGCCTCACCATTGCCTATCAACGCAGCTTGATCAATGCCCATCTGCAGCCTCACCATTGCTTATCAATGCAGCTTGATCAGTGCCCATCTGCAGCCTCGCCATTCCCCAGCAATACAGCCTGATCAATGCCCATCTGCAGCCTCGCAATTCCCCAGCAATACAGCCTGATCAATGCCCATCTGCAGCCTCACCATTGCCCATCAATGCAGCTTGATCAATGCCCATCTGCAGCCTCACCATTGCCCATCAATGCAGCTTGATCAATGCCCATCTGCAGCCTCACCATTTCCCAGCAATGCAGCCTGATCAATGCCCATCTGCAGTCTCACAATTGCATATCAATGCCCATCTGTAGTCTCACAATTGCATATCAATGCCCATCGGCAGCCTCACAATTGCCCATCATTGCAGCTTGATCAATGTCCATCTGCAGCCTCACCATTGCCATCAATGCAGCCTAATCAATGCCCATCTGCAGCCTCACCTCAGATTACTGCTGCCTCGGAGGGGATTGGACCAGGGTCTATGATAGACAGAACACAGGTCCAATGCCGGCCCAGAAGACGGGACAAAGGCCCCTGAGTAAACAGGAGATTCTCGCTGTATGTAATCTGACGGCCCTCCCCGTTCCCTCCGAGGCAGCCCAAATACTAGTATTGACGTATAACACGCGCACACTGTTTGCACCCGATTTTCAGGGTGAAAAAGTGCATGTTATACGCCAATAAATACAGTTAATGTGTCATAGGGTAAAGCACTTGAACTTCAAGTACATACATTTTCATAAATATACAAAAATGTATATATTGCTAAAAAATGAACAAAAACATCCAGAGGATAACAATTTAAGTTTGGCCACTGCATATTAATAACCTTTTCTTTGAAATGGGACATTTACAGTGTAACAGGTTTCATAGATCTTAATTCACTTCTTCAAGACCAACGTAAAAGGCGTTCATGATATTCATTCATAGTAATCATTACAGATGTAATTCAGTGGTCTTTAAATTAATCTAAAAAAAATAACATGCGATTAAAAAGTCAAATATTATTTTGGACACCAGTAAACAATGTTCAACATATTTCCCATATGAAATTTAGATTATAAACTATTGCAAAAAATATTGATACCTACGCTATATTGTCAAAAGTATTATTGGGTTGAGGTCAGGACTCTGTGCAAGTTCCTCCACCCCAAACTCTCTCATCCATGGCCCGGATTCAGATAGGAGATACGACGGCGTATCTCCTGATACGCTGTCGTATCTCTAAGGCCGGCCGTTCGTATCTATGCGACTGATTCAGAGAATCAGTTACGCATAGATATGCCTAAGATCCGCCAGGTGTAACTTTGTTACACCGTCGGATCTTAGGCTGCAATTCCAGGCCTGCCGCTAGGTGGCGCTTCCGTGTCTTTTACGCGTTGAATATGCTAATGAGAATTTACGCCGATTCAGAAACGAACGCCCGTCACTTTTTTTTTACGGCGCTTGCGTTCGGCTTTTTCCGGCGTATACTTACCCCTGCTATGTGAGGCGTATCCTATGTTAAGTATGGCCGTCGTTTCCGCGCCGAGTTTTGAATTATTACGTCGTTTGCGTAAGTCGTTCGCCGATACGGATGGACGTAATTTACGCTCACGCCGAAACCAATGACGTCCTAGCGACGTCATTGGGAGCAATGCACGCCGGGAAAATTCACGGACGGCGCATGCGCATTTAAATCGGCACGGGGACGCGCCTGATTTAAATACTACACTCCCCCTAGCCGCGGAATTTGAATTCCGATGGGGGATTTACGATACGCCGCCGCAAGTTTTGAGGTAAGTGCTTTCTGAATACAGCACTTGCCTCACAAAATTGCGGCGGCGTAACGTAAGATCTAAAGATCCGCTAACCTATCTGAATCTACCCCTATGTCTTTATGGACCTTGCTTTATGCAATGGTGCACAGTCATGTTGGAACAGGAAGGGGGTATACCCAAACTGTTCGGAAAAAAATTGGGAGCATGAAATCGTTAAAAATATCTTGATGTGCTGATGTCTTCAGAGTTCCCTTCACTGGAACGAAGGGGCAAAGCCCAACCCCTAAAAAACAACCCCACACCATAATCCCCCCTCCACCAAATGTTTTGGACCAGTGCACAATCAAGGTCCATAAAGACATGGATGAGCGAGTTTGGGGTGGAGGAACTTGACTGGCCTGCACAGAGTCCTGACCTTAACCCTATAGAACACATTTGGGATGAATTAGAGCGGAGATTTTTATTCTAAAACCCGAGAATAAAATGGCGGTCGTTGCAATACTTTATGTCGCACCGTATTTGCGCAGCAGTCTTACAAGCGCACTTTTTTTGCAAAAAATACACTTTTTTAAATAAAAAATAAGACAACAGTAAAGTTAGGCTGTTTTTTTTTTTATATTGTAAAACATAATGTTACACAGAGTAAATAGATACCCAACATGTCACGCTTCAAAATAGCGCTTGTGGAATGGCGACAAACTTTTACCCTTAAAAACCTCCATAGACGACGTTTACATTTTTTTTACAGGTTGCATGTTTTGAGTTACAGAGGAGGTCTAGGGCTAGAGTCAATGATCTCGCTCTACCAATCGCGGCGATACCTCACATGTGTGGTTTGAACACCGTTTTCATAAGCAGGTGTTACTCACGTATGCGTTCGCTTCTGCACGTGAGCTTATTTCTCATTTATTTTACTTTTTATTTTTTACACTGTTCTTTATAAAAATAAAAAAAAATTGTGTCACTTTTATTCCTATTGCAAGAAAGGTAAACATCCCTTGTAATAGAAAAAAGGTTCTCTTAAGGGGTCACTAAAGGAAAAAAATGTTTTGCCTAAAATTAATGTCTGCAAGGTAGACAGACAGAATAGTGTAATGATTCTGTTAAAAAAATAGTAAATACCTATTAAATTCCTTCATCTATATCACCTCCGGCATTCTAGTTTCTGTTCTCTCATTCACTTCCTGGTTTGCATTGCTCGTTCATGTAAGAACTACATTTCCCAGTATGAATTGCGGCACGCCCAGTAATTCACACCTCCTTGAAGTCTCTAACACGTAGAGAGCGTCCTGCCGCACAGATCTAGTTCCCAGGAGGGGGCGAGCACGTTACTGACCACCGCAGTAAACCCTCCCATCACGGTGGTCAGTAAAATCAGACAAGCAGGGAGTGAACAGAACAGAGAAGAAATAGAGCAACTTCTGAGCAAAAATGAACAATGAGGAAGTGAAAAGAGGAATGTCTGCAGGTAAAGGATGATTATTATGAAAAAAAAATGTTTCCCTTTACAACCCCTTTAACCACTTAAGGACCGCCCACTGTATATATACGTCCAGAGAATGGCACGGCTGGGCAGATGGACGTACCTGCAAGTCTTGTACATCTACCCAGCCGTGGGTCGCGGACGCGCGCCTGCGACCCGGTCCAAAGCTGCGGGACCCGCGGACCCGATCGCCGCTGGGGTCCCGCGATCGGTCCCCAAAACTGAAGAATGGGGAGACCCGCGTGTAAACACGGCTTCCCCGTGCTTCACTGTGGCGGCTGCATCGATCGTGTCATCCCCTTTATAGGGAGACACAATCGATGACGTCACTCCTACAGCCACACCCCCCTACAGTTCTAAACATACACTAGGTGAAACCTAACCCCTTCAGCGCCCCCTGTGGTTAGCTCCCAAACTGCAACTGTCATTTCCACAATAAAGAATGCATTTTAAATGCGTTTTTTGCTGTGAAAATGACAATGGTCCCAAAAATGTGTCAAAATTGTGCGAAGTGTCCGCCATAATGTCGCAGTTACCAAAAAAATCGCTGATCGCCTCCTTTAGTAGTAAAATTTTTTTTTTTATAAAAATGCAATAAAACTATCCCCTATTTTGTAAACGCTATGTATTTTGCGCAAACCAACCGATAAACGCTTATTGCGATTTTTTTACCAAAAATAGGTAGAAGAATATCGACCTAAACTGAGGAAAAAACTAAATTTTATATATATTTTTGGAGGATATTTATTATAGAAAAAAGTTAAAAATATTGAATTTTTTTCAAAACTGTCGCACTATTTTTGTTTATAGCGCACGACCGCGCAATTTTGTCGCACGACCGCGCAATTGTCTGTTAAAGCGACGCAGTGCCGAATCGCAAAACCTGGTCTGGGCCTTTAGCTGCATTTTGATCCGGGGCTTAAGTGGTTAAATATGAGATCCGAGTCAAAAAGACCCTAGATCTCATGTTTACACAAAAAATGCAATAAAAAATAAATAAATAAAAATAAAAAATAACGTAATTAAAAAAAAAAAATGACCCTTTAAGAGCTATGGGCGGAAGAGACATTTTGACATCTCTTCCGCCCTGCTATAGTATGGAGACAGGTGGCCTATCTTCCCCTCACTTGGCTCCATACCCAGCAACGAGAAGGACCCGATCACCTCCATCGATAACAGTGATCTTGCGGTGGATCCGCTGCAGAGACCACCATTATCAGAAACCGGACCGCCGGCTCAAGAGATGGATACCTAGGTTATGGCAGCTAGCTGCTGCCATAACAGACATACCCCTCCCTTCAAACAGCCAACGTATATACCGTTTTTATCGGCGTATACCGCACACTATTTTGCCCTGAAAATCAGGGCAAAATCGTGGGTGCGCGATATACGCCGATACCCGCTTTCCCGCGCCCAGTTTGAATACTGCGCCGGCATATACCGAGCGCAGTACACTCGTGTATCTTCGGGCAGTCTCGGCGCCTCTTGCGCTGACGTCCTGAGCGTACAGGACGTCAGCGCGAGAGTTACCGAGCCTGCCCGACGATACATGAGTGTACTGCGCTTGGTATATGTCGGCGCAGTATTCAAACTCGCCACGGGAAACGAGCGGGGAGGACGCGAGGACGCCGCAGAAGGACGCCGGACCCAATCTTTTTTCCACAGGAATTCGGGCAACTTTAGTCATCACTATTCACGTTCTTTTAGACCTGCGCAGTATTTTCTAAACTTTAGGGGTGCACGCTATACGCGGGAGCGCGCTATACCCCGATAAATACGGTAGTTGTGCGGCGGTTACAGCAGTTTTATTTTTTGCGGGATAAAGGTTTTACCATAAATAAAAGCTGTCCATTGTAAGCACCTCTGTCAGTGTTAAATGGTTTGTCTCATCCCTGCAAACCAATACATCTAGACGAGAACTTGTTCTTTTAAAAAACAGCAGACTCACTGACTACATCATCAGATGAAAATAGAAGAAAGAACGCCTACAAATTCTAATGCAGCAATCACATCTAAGAATTGGTAAGCTGCAATGTAATAAATGTTTTCTGTTTGGTTTAATACTGCTTTAATCTACAATAACCCTAGAGAGTAATATTTTACAGTACAATACCCAATGATTTAAACAAAAATGTACATATTGTATACGTCACTGCTTTAGTATCGGATAAGCTTTACAATGTCAAATAGGTCATAAAAATGTAATTCCCTAAAGCATCCTTTCTCAACCTCTGTTAAATAGAATAACCCTAGGCAACCACTATATATGACAAAATGAAATTAAGGAAACCATAATAATGGCACGAAAAGAAGCATAGACAGCGAAATGTTATTGTGGTCAGTAGAACAATGTTCCCTAAGGCCCCTTTCACACTGGGGCGGGAGGCGCGGTGGCGGTATAGCGCCGCTAAAAATAGCGGCGCTATAGCGTGGGATTTGCCGCGGGATTCAGCCGCTAGCGGTGCGGTATTAACCCCCGCTAGCGGCCGATAATGCGTTAATACCGCCCGCAATGCGCCTCTGCAAAGGCGCATTGTGGGTGGTATTGCCGCGGTTTCCCATTGTTTTAAATGGGAAGGAGCGGTATACACGCCGCTCCTCTCACCGCTCCAAAGATGCTGCTGGCAGGAGATTTTTTTTCTCTCGCGCCAGCGTATCGCCTCAGTGTGAAAACCCTCGGGCTTTCACATTGAGTATGCAGTGCAGGAGTTTTTCAGGCGGTATAGCAGCGCTATTTTTAGCTCTGTACCGCCTGAAAAACTCCTCAGTGTGAAAGGGGTCTTAGGCAGGCCAAAGATGATATGATTTTCTTTTCTGCAACAATGGGCTACAGCAGGGGTGTCCAAACATTTTTCAAAGAGGGCCAGATTTGATGAAGTGAACATGAGCGAGGGCCGACTATTTTCCCTGACATTCTTTGAACCAATCGGTCTAAGTGTGTTTGTCTGAGCACTAATATACTGCCCAACAAGAATTCTTTTGCCTTTGTGGCTGGTGTGGTGAAGAGATGAGCTTGGGCGTGTTATTTGGATATACCGTATTTATCGGCGTATAACACGCACAGGCTTAGCATTGCCATGAATGCAGCCTCACCAATGCCATGAATGCAGCCTCACCATTGCCATGAATGTAGCCTTACCATAGCAACCAATGCAGCCTCTCATGTGCCATAAATGCAGCCTCGCATGTGCCATAAATGCAGCCTCACCATTAAAATCAATGCAGCCTTACCATTGCAACCAATGTAATCTCACATGTGCCATAAATGCAGCCTCACATGTGCCTAAATGCAGCCTTACCATTGCCATCAGTGCAGCCTAATCGATGCCCATCTGCAGCCTTGGAGGGCAGCGGGACAAATGCCGACAGATTACATACAGGAGAATCTCTTGTTTACTCTGTGGCCTCTTTAATACAAAGTCCCGCCTCCTATGATAGACAGAACAGTCGTCCAATGGCATCCCAGGAGACAGGACTTCCAATACAGACGCTGCTGAGTAAACAGGAGATTCTCTTCATGTAATCTGATGGCGCTCATCCTGCCCCCTCCCTGTCCCCTCCGAGGCACCGCCGATAAATACGGTATACATCTTTTGTGACCCTGGGGGCCACAAACAAATATATATATCCAAATCCCAAGGGGGGGGGGCAGATTAAATCAACAGGGGGGGCGCATTTGGCCCGCGGGCCGGACTTTGGACATACCTGGGCTACAGGAAGGAAAATCGCTCAATTCCAACAACACAGTCAGTGGGTTTTCCTGGCAGGGAAGACAGCCGGATCTCATATTTAACCACTTAAGCCCCGGATCAAAATGCAGCTAAAGGCCCAGGCCAGGTTTTGCGATTCGGCACTGCGTCGCTTTAACAGACAATTGCGCGGTCATGCAACGTGGCTCCCAAACAAAATTTACGTCCTTTTTTTCCCACAAATAGAGCTTTCTTTTGATTGGTATTTGATCACCTCTGCGTTTTTTATTTTTTGCACTATAAACAAAAATAGTGCGACAGTTTTGAAAAAAATTCAATATTTTTTACTTTTTTCTATAATAAATATCCCCCAAAAATATATATACATTTTTTTTTCCTTAGTTTAGGCTGATGCGTATTCTTCTACCTATTTTTGGTAAAAAAAATAAAACAGAGATGCGTCAGTGGCTCTACAGGCCCTGTGTTTTTACTGGAGGTACATGTGCAAACACACTTAAAGACGTGTAAATGTGCCTAAGCATGCGTAAATGTTTGTAAGCACTTCTAAATGCAATTGATGTAAATGTGTCTAAATGTACACATGTTTAAAAACGTGTTAAAATACAATGGGTGTGAATCATTCTTAATGTGTCTAAATGTGCCAGCAAATGAAGGTGTGAAGGAGACCTAACACTGATGGTCTGTGAAGTATCCACAAGATTGTTCAAAGAAGAGGAGGCCCTGTACACTGGTTTTTAGTGGGAATAATGCCACTTACATTGGTGGTCAGTGGGAAGAATGCCCCTTACATTGGTGGGCAGTGAGAAAAGCATCCCTTACATTGGTGGCAACTGCAAAGAAGTCTATTTACATTGATGGCCATTGGGAAGAATGCTCCTTACATTGGTGATCAGTGAGAAGAAAGCTCCTTACATTGGTGGTCAGTGGGAAGAACGCTCCTTACATTGGTGGCCAGTGAGAAGAAAGCTCCTTACATTGGTGGCCAGTGGGAAGGGCACCCCTCACATAGGTGGCCAGTGGGAAGGGCACCCCTCACATAGGTGGCCAGTGGGAAGGGCACCCCTCACATTGGTGGCCAGTGAGAAGAATGCCCCTTGTATTGGTGGCCATTGAGCAGAATGCTCCTTACATTGGTGGTCAGTGAGAAAAGGGTTCAATTAGACTGGCGATACTGCTTAGCCTGTTAACATATGTGATACGGGATAAAAGCAATAAATAATAATAATATTAATAATAATATTTATACATTTGCAATAGATAAGACAACTGGAATAAGAAGGATAATCAACTTTACATTAGCTGTTCATTCACCTTATAAATAGATGACATTTACTACCTGTCAAAGCTTTGATTGTATATGCAATAATAATACATGTGCTTGTTTTCATTCTATTCCAATAGCAATTGTCTTTGCCAGCATATTTCAACATAATTGAATACTATCATTAAAGACATAAGCAAATAGCAAAAAGAACCCTGGCTTTAAAATAATTTATTATTATTCTTATTGCCAGGCCTTATTACATTTGCAACTTTCTCATGTCTTTAAAGCTAGCATCCAATTATCTTAAAATATTCTGGCAAAGACAATTGCTATTGGAATGAAATGAAAATAAGCACATGTATTATTACCATAAATATAATAAAAGTTTTGACAGGTAGAAAATGTCATCTAGTTGAAAGAGGAGTGAACAGCAGATGTAAAGCTAATTATCATTATCATCTCGCCCATTGCAAATGTATATATAGAACATAAGTGCATTTATACAAAGTTTTAATGCCATTAAAGGGCAACTCTATCCAAAATAGACTTTCAGTATACTAACGTGAGGAAATAATGGCAATCTTTATTCTGAAAGAAGACACCAGAGCGTTTTCTTGCTTAGTCTGGTCACTAGGGAAACTATTACAAATAAATACTTAAACACTGGGCCACCAAGATGGACTACAATTGAAAAGCTTAGCAATTCCCCGTCATTTCACTATACTGTATTGTTCCTCTAGTGCTCAGCGTCACTAACTGACATATCTGTGAGCCAAACCACATGGATTGTGGGATTTGTATTTGAACTCTTTGGCCTGAATGGCAAGCGTCATGTCTGGAGGAAACCAGACACTGCTCATCACCAGGCCAATACCATCCCTACAGTGAAGCATGGTGGTGGGAGCATCATGCTGTGGGGATGTTTTTTAGTGGCAGGCGCTGGAAAAGTAGTCAGGATCAAGGGAAAGATGAATGCAGCAATGTACAGAGACATCCTTGATGAAAACCTGCCCCAGAGTACTCTGGACCTCAGACTGGGGCGAAGGTTCATCTTCCAACAGGACAATGACCCCAAGCACAAGATAACAAAAGGAGTGGCTACGGAACAACTCTGTGAATGTCCTTGAATGGCCCAGCCAGAGCCCAGACTTGAACCCGATTAAACATCTCTGGAGAGATCTGAAAATGTCTGTACACTGACACTCCCCATCCAAGCTGATGGATAAGGATGAGCTCTGGCGTGTTCGCATAGAACACGTGCAGAGCCCGCCAGGAAGTGTGCACGGCGCTGCGCTAATAACAGCCAGGGAGACATTGCACGATCCCTGCAGCCGAGCATCGGTACAATGTCTCCCTGGCTGTGATTAGCACAGCGCCGTGCACACTTCCTGGCGGGCTCTGCATGTGTTCTATGCGAACACGCCAGAGCTCATCCTTACTGATGGAGCATGAGAGGTCCTGCAAAGAAGAATGGGAGAAACGGCCCAAACGTAGGTGTGCCAAGCTTGTAGCATCATACTCAAAAATACACGAGGCTGTACTTGGTGCCAAAGGTGCTTCAATAAAGTATTGTGCAAAGGCTGTAAATACTTATGTACATGGGATTTTTTTTATAGATTTGCAAAGATTTCAAACAAACTTATTTCATGTTGTCATTATGGGGTATTGTTTATAGAATAGTGAGGAAAATAATGAATTTAATCCATTTTGGAATTAGGCTGTAACATAACAAAAAGTGGAAAAAGTGAAACGCTATGAATAATTTCCGGATGCACTGTACCTGTGGAAGCTGAACATCACTGTAATAGGCACCACGACCTCCACCAGCTTCCAGTGGTTGCCCTGCTGCATTGTGAACACACTTGGAATGGGCACCATTGAGCTCTTTGCATTCTCTCAATGAATGCAAAGCATTCTCTGATTGGACAAGTTAGAGAGGCGAGGCGGTAATTATACAATCTTCACCTCGTCTGATCAAAAGAATACTTAGTTTGTTTTGTGAATTGAGCTTATTATCCTAAATTGTATCCAAAGCAGAACTTTACTCGTCTCCACTCTACTGATGCAGCGTTCCACAGCTTTCTTACCAGCCTCTGACATCTTTAGCTAGTCATCTATCAGGTACCGTTCTTTTGCAGTTTTCATCGGCTGGGCCAAGATGATGTCATGTGCAGGAGTAAATTTATCTTGGCTGAAATTGCACACTAAGCAGTCTCTTCTACATTTAATAAATTGCCGTTTTTTTTTTATTACAGTTCCACCCAAAACTTATTTTTTTGGATAGAGTAAGGAAGGATATTACATTATTTACCCACTTTTCATGTCCCTGCTAGGGAGATTCACCCTATTACCTAGATTCACGTAGGGTGGCATATGTTTAAGTCGGCGTAGCGTATCGTATTTACGCTACGCCGCTGCAAGTTAGAGAGGCAAGTGCTGTATTCACAAAGCACTTGCGTCCTAAGTTACGGCGGCGTAGCGTAAATGTGCGGAGGAGGTGGGCATGTTTTACCATAATAAGGCAGGACCCCACGTAATTGACGTTTTGAACGTACGGCGCATGTGCCGTCCGTGGACGTAACCCAGTGCGCATGCTCCAAATTACGCCTCAAAGACTCATTGGTTTCGACGTGAACGTAAATTACGGCCAGCCCCATTCACGGACGACTTACGCAAATGACGTAAAAAATTCAAAATTCGATGCGGTTCCGACATCCATACTTAACATTGGCTGCGCCATCTTTTTGGTGGATTATCTTTACGCCTGAAAACGCCTTACGTAAACGGCGTTTGTGAATAGGTGTATCTCGCTGATTTACGCCAGTGTATCTGATACGCCAGTGTATCTCTCCCTGAATCTGGCTATCTGTGTACTAGTGATCATTGTCACCAGGAATTAAAGTGAGGAAAAATAGGAACAGCGAGAAAATCTTCCAGGGAGGAACGCCACCCTCTTTATTGTTATTTTCTTCCCTCCTGACCCAATGCTGTGTTGTCCTCAAATCACATAGTAACATGAAGCCAACATTGACGCACGGCCAAGCCAACTCTCCTCCTCTATCTGCTGAATGGAAGCCTAATGTGATGTACATATTTCACAAAGCACCAGGTGTGTAGCACATCATTCTTACCTGGACAAGAATGGAGGCAAAAGGGGTGGGCCAAAATGGAATAATATTAATAATAATAATAATAATAATAATAATCAGGGCTTTTTTTCAGGGGGAACTTGGGGGAACTCAGTTCCACCACCTTTGGCTCAGACCCTTTGGTGCCTGCTCACCACAATCACTTGTAAACACAGAAGTCTGATTTCTGTGTTTACAAGTGACAGCTCTGCACTCTGTGTGTAACCCCCTGAACTCTGCACTCTGTATGTAATGCAATTCCGGTATTTAATGCCCCTATAAGACCTTCTACTGTTTGTGAAGTTTGAACGGGGTCGTGGTTGAGTTCCTGCACCTATTTTCTGAGAAAAAAAGCTCTAATAATAATAATAATAATAATAAAAATAATAATAAGCAAAGAAAAATAAATAATTTTAGTGTTGCAGAGGGTATATGTTTCAGTGTGAAGGTCTTTTTTTCAGGTGACAACTGTCTAAGAGGGTATTTCAATTATTATGGAGAAGTTTACTCTTACTTTCTGTTGCGTCTAGGGCCGCCTTTCTCAACCTTATCAACACAGAGGAACCCTTAAAACAACTTCTTCAATCTCAGGAAACCTCTGCCATACTATATCTACAACTCTAGTACATTAGTGTGATGGTTAGTGGAAAGAATGCTCCTTACACTTGTGGTTACTGGGAAGAATTACCCCCTTACAGATAGCTAAAAAGATCAATGGTGTCAGCTGGAATTATCTGAGAGGCAGCAATTGCTCAAGGAACTCCCAGTAACCTCTGAAGGCACCCTAGGGTTCCATGGAACCCGGGGTGAGAAACCCTGGTCTAGAGGGTGGGCCAAAATTGAAGGATAATAATAAATAATAAGCAAAGAAAAATAAGAATTTTAGTGTTGCGCAGGGTAGTATGTTTCAGTATGAAGGTCTGCTTTAAAGTGGTTACATACCACCCCTTTTTTTTTTCTTACCTACAGGTAAGCCTATAATAAGGCTTACCTGTAGGTAAAATTAATATCTCCTAAACCTGTATGGTTTAGGAGATATAATAACATGCGCCAAGAAGGCCCAGAAAGAAGACTCCCGCACGCATGCGCGTAAGTGAGGTAATCGCGGCCCCGGCCGCTCACAGCACCGGAACCGCGAACCCAGAAGAAACGCAAAGGAAACATGTCAGCTCCCTCAGCATGGACCAGGATAAGATGCCGAGGCCTCGTTCTAAGGTGAGTATTTCATAATGCGCTGCAGAATCGCCCATTTTGCCTTTGCCTTACAGGTTTTTTTGTTTTAAAAAAATTATAATTCAGTGCGGGTATACAATCGTCCAAGAGGGCATTTACATTATTATGGCAAAATTATCTCTTATGCCCTGTACACACGATCGGATTTTCCGATTGTGTCTAGCCCCATCTGAGTTTTTTAATCAGAAATTCCAATGAATTTCATCAGACTTTAGATATAGAACATGTTCTATATTTTTCCAATGAAATTCCGTCAGAATTCCGATGTGATTTGGCCGGGCAAAAGCCCAATCCTGTGTACGCGGCATAACGTCCTGTTTCGTCTAGGGGGACAGGAAGGGAAGCCAACTCTCCATAATAAAAAATAAACAAAATGAAAAGACCACCTTTAAAAAGTTGTGTGAAAGGGTACAAAACTCCATCAGCTTTTATTACTCTCTATGGTTCCCCTCACTTCCTGTCCCTGTGACAATATTTTTACCAGGATAGAAAATTAAGAAAATTACCCAAACTCAGGCCATAAAAGGCAATAAAAAATACCTTAGTCACTCTGTCCAAAAAAAAACAACAGAAGCTACACTTTAATAATTAAAATAGTTTATGCCGCCTATTGCTCTGTACTGTGCGTGCCCTCTCTATAGGCTAGTTGCTGGGGACCCTTTGTTTTTCTAGTCCTGGCTGAAAATAATCACCCTTTAGAGGCTACTGCCGGCAGTCAGGATTCCATTAGGCAGCAGTTAATAATGAATACAGTCACTGCCATATAAAGCTTTTGTAGACAGCAGGGAAAATGAAATGTCACTCTCCAGTCACAAAACTGTAATCGGTTGTTAAATTACCCTTTCCTGGAATCACTTAGTGTCCTTTTCTCTGTATTTATATCTTTTATCCTTAATGGTTTGTCTTGAGGTTGTGCCGCTAACAGGTAACAATGGGAAAGCCTACAGGAGAATAAACACAGGTCGCAACCACGTCTCCCGAAGATCTAAATTTAACACGTTTCACTAACACACTCATAGATAAAGCAATGGGCAGCCTTTGTTACATTTCATCTACATTCTGTATACAACCATTATTGGGGATAGATCACAGCACATTTACAAAATGATTTTAAAATACATGGAAATTTTTTCCCCTTAACTTCTCTACCCATGTTTATTACAATCGAAAACATCAAAGACAGCCTATGTGCTACAAAACATTAAGAGCCGGTTCACACAGGGGTGACATGTCAGGCGACTCAGCCACCTGTCAAGTCGCAGTCCGCTCTATTCAATGGAGCTGTTCTAATAGGAGCGACGCAAGTCGCTCCGACTTAGAAAAAGGTTCCTGTACAATTTTGGGGGTGACTTGCATTGACTACAATACAGATATCTTTTTGCAAGTTGCCTCTCAAGTCGTCTTGAGATCGCCTTGCCGAGTTGCCCCAGAAGTCGTGCCACCCGTGTGTCAACCAGCTCTTAGAGTGGATGTTAAAGTGTATTTATAGCCAAAAAACATTATTGGAAAGAATAGGAAATGGTTAAAATCCCACAGGGGTCAAGTCCCGGGGAAAAAAGTGTGGAAACTCCCACCCAAGATCCACTCCCCCACCAAAAAATAAATAAAAATGATACGCAGGTCTGCCACGAGTTATCGCGGCATTTAGAAAGAACTTTAAGCAAGTTCTTTCCAAATCCTGCGATAACTGGCGGCAGACCTCCGCAATGTCTCCTGGGAACAATGACAGAAGCTCCCAGGAGATATTGCGGCATCGAGGAAGTGACGGAATACCCGCACACTACCCGATGAATCCATATACAGGAAGCGGCCAGTAACAAAGGATTACTAAGGTTCGCCTGCCCCTGACAGTGACTCGAGCTGGGCATCGCTGCTTAGTGAAGGATTGGCTCGGGCGGCTCGGCTGCTCTAGTCCTGCAAAGGGAACTGCGTTCCTGCTGTGAAAAAAGTGCAGGAACTCCGTTCCCACGCGTTCCCGCAGGACTTGAGCCCTGAAATCCCACCAGTTTATTCTTTCAGATATGTGGATCATTGGGTAGACTTCCCTTAATAATCTGTCCTAGAATCACAGCAGCTAGAAAAAAAAAACACTCAAAGTAAAGGGAATTCACCTCTACAGAGTTGTCCCTGCAACAGGTGTCCCCATTGGAAAGATTTCCCCTCACCTCTTGTTCTGGGGATAACTCTGAAATTTGGGGATTTCATTCTCATGACAACGGCTTTTAGTTCAAGCAGAGGAGTGAATCTATCCAATAGGCACACCGACTCAACAAATAAAGCCTCGTACACATGGCCGGGTTTCCCAATGGGAAAACTGCGCTTTTGGTCGGGAATCCTGGCCATGTAAATGCTCCTTGCAAGTTTTTCCGAGGGATAAAAATAGAACCCGCTCTCTTTTTCCTGCCGGGATTCCCGGCAGACTTTTTCCCGGCAGTTATTGGCAGTTTTCCTACTGTGATGGAGCATACACACGGTCGGGATTCCTGACCAATGCTCTTATTTGAGTTTTCTTGATGGGAAAACCTCTCATGTGTACGGGGGAAAAGTTACCAAGTAGGTTCTTGGTTATATGAATTTTATTAATCATGTTGGGTGATGGAATATGCATTATGGTATTCTACGTATTTTTTAATGTAATACATTTAGTACATTTATAGATATCTGACACACTAGCTAATTTTTTTGCTTTTAAACGCATGCTTTATATAAAGCCCTGACCCCTTTTCCATTATCCATATTGACTGGGATTGTCTCAGGCCTCATACAAAGCCCCAACTTTTTTCTTTTTCAACACTATATACTAAAACTTAAAATGCCTTAAAAAATAAACCATAATATTACAGCATAAAGTGATCATAAATATTCAAAAAATATACAAAAAAACGTCATAAATTAACAGCTATGAAAGTTTCCATAGCTTTCCAACCAAGCATTCAATAGGAAATCTCCTACAACGTAAGAAAGTGTAACAAACCAAAAAGCTTCTGGGAAGTCCAGAAGAAAGATGCAGAGAGTGAAAGGTCATCTTTAGACATGGTATTAGTGACACCTTCATGCACAGGAAAAATTGAGAGAATCTGCATACAATAGAGTTTATTGGGATTTGTGCTATATGTGCTTTTTGGAGGGAACAATTCTTAAAGCATCCCACAATGGGCAGACATTTTAAATCAAGGTTCCATTAAATCCTAGGGGGCAGATCCACAGAGATCTGCACGGGCGCAGCATATCAGAGATACGCTACGCCGACGTACCTTACCTGGCTTTAGTTAAAATCCTGGAATTCAAGCCATAAGTTACGGCGGCGTAGTCTATCTCTGGCGGCGGAATTCAAAACGGCGATTAGGGGGCGTGTTTTATTTAAACAAAGCGCGTCCCCGCGCCGAATGAACTGCGCATGCGCCGCCCTAAAAATTCCCGCCGTGCATTGCGCTAAATGACGTCGCAAGGACGTCATTTTTTAAACTTAGACGTGAATTACGTCCATCCCGATTCACGGACGACTTACGCAAAAAAAAAAAATTATTCAAATTTCGACGCGGGAACGACGGCCATACTTAACATGGCAAGTCTAACTATACGCCGCAAAAAAGCAGTTTTAACTATACGCCAGAAAACGCCGACTAGAGAGGACGTAAGAGAATGCGACGGCCATGCGCACATTCGTGGATCGTCGGAAATAGCCAATTTGCATACCCGACGCGGAAAACGACGCAAACTCCACCCAGCGGACGCCGAAGTATTGCATCTACGATCCGAAGGCGTACGAAGCCGTACGCCATTCGGATCAAACCCAGATGCAGTCGTATCTTGGTTTAAGGATTTAAACTAAAGATACGTCGCGGGAAATTTGAAAGTACGCCGGCGTATCAGTAGATACGCTGGCGTACTCTCTATGTGGATATGGCCCTAGAGCTCCTCCACCCCAATGTGCAGACGTTTTAATCAAGGTTCCGTTAAATCCTAGGGCGCCTCCAGACATTAATAAAGCAGATCTCCACCCAAATGAGAAGCTCCACTTGTCTGCCTCCTCCTCCGCTCTGCTGCCACATCTGGCACCTTTTGGCTGGGGAGGGGGTTAGTGGGTATCTGATTTCGACAGATACCGGCTCTCACTTCCAGCTCAGTTCAAACTAAGCCGGAAATTCACTTTACATGCCCCAGAAGACTGCAGCCCATTCACAAAGCACAGCGCTCTTTGCGCAAGCGCAATAAGGAACCAGCTTCACTGCCAGTTTTCCTTAGTCAAGATAGCGGTGCCAGCACCTGATAGGCGATTGAAGAACCGGCTTGGGTGAAGATACAGCTGGATGCCCGGACAGGTAAGTGCACCACTATCAACAGTCAGCAGCTACAGTATTTATAGCTGTCAATTATATTTTTTGGGTGGAGCCTGGAGCTCCTCTTAAAGAATTCCTTGAGCTGTGGCAGATTGACCTCCAATTCAATGGCGCCGTAGTTCAAGGTCCATCACCACTTGGCAGAGCTAGCAGCATGACTGACACCAATGATCTATTAAGCTGCCTTTTAGGGTGACATTCCACTGTAAGGGCTGCACTCTTCCAACTGACCCCAGTGTTCGCCAATGAACTGGGTTTAGTAACGGTTTCTGAAGGCATGAACATTTTCTAAGATGTTCCTCTGGGGTAAAAAAGATCAAGAAAGGCTGGTTTAGGGGAGCTTGAAGGTACTGGTTCTCGACCCAAAAGGGGAAGCTCCACTTGTCTACCTCCTCCCCCCTCTGCTGCCACATCTGGCACCTTTCGGCTGGGGAGGGGGTATCTGGTTTTGACAGATACCCGCTCCAACTTACAGCTCAGTTTAAACTAAGCCGGAAATTCACTTTACATGCCCCAGAACACTGCAGCTCATTCACAATGCACAGCACAGTAGGGAACCAGCTTCACTGCCCTTTTCCCTTAGTCAAGATGGCGGCACCAGCACCCGATAGCTGATTGAATAATTGGCTTGGGTGAAGACACCACTGGATGCCTGGATAGGTAAGTGCACTAATTTTAAAAGTCAGCACCTACAGCATTTATATCTGCTGACTTAATTTTTTTTGGGGGGGGGAGGGGGGCATGAAGGTCCTCTTTAAGGGTTACTTGAGCTGTGGCTGATTGACCTCCAAATTTATTGGTGCTGTCATTCAAGGTGAATCACCAATTGGCAGAGCTAGCAGCATGACACCAATGATCTATTTAGCTGCCTTTTAGGGGGTAGACACACTTTTTTTCATGTGTTTTACATTAACATTTTTTCTATAAACAAAAAAATTATAGCCAACGCTTCTAGTGCTGAAAGTGCATTAACAGTGTTTCAGCACCATGGAGAGCCATTGCCGGGAGATTTGCCTGCAGGTTAAATGACTGTGTTTAAATCCTACTGTACATGTGAGATTTGACAGCTGTGGGCCGGATGTTGCATTTGCCTTTTGCACATTTATTCTTTGGTAAATAGTATGAATATGACTGTGGAATTCCAGGCAAATGGCATCAAATCTCAGTAAAGGATTCACTGGGTAAATTTCCCAGTGATGCACTGATACCATTTTTTTTAGAGCGAGTACCAAGGCTGTTCCTTAACCGCTTAAGGACCGCCGCACACTTATTTACATCGGCAAAATGGCACGGCTGGGCATATGGACGTACAGATATGTCCCCTTTAAGATGCCCAGCCATGGGTCACGAGCGCTGGGCTTCTTAAAGGGGACGTATCTATACGTCCATATGGCCAGCCATGCCATTTTGCCAATGTAAATAGTCGTGCGGCAGTCCTTAAGCGGTTAAGGAAAAGCCTCGGTACACGCTCTAAAAAAATGAACGCGCCCGCGGACCCGATCGTGGCCGGTGTCCCGCGATTGGGTCACAGAGGAAGAATGGGGAGATGTAAGTGTTAAACAAAGTTCTCCCCGTGCTTCCTAGTGTGGCTGTCACTGATCGTCTGTTCTCTGTGTTAGGGAACGACAATCAGTGATGTCACACGCACAGCCACACCCCCCACAGTAAGAACACTCCCTTAGGGGACACTTAACCCCTACAGCACTCCCTCCTGGTTAACCTCTTCACTGACAGTGTCATTTTCACAGTTATCAGGGCATTTTTATAGCACTTTTCGCTGTGAAAATTACAATGGTCCCAAAAATGTGTCAAAAGTGTCCGATGTGTCCACCATAATGTCGCAGTCACAAAAAAATCACTGATCGCCACCATTAGTAGTAAACATGTTTTCTGCTATTTCGGCTATTTTGTATCGGTACTTGTACTCGGTCTTAAAAAAGTGGTATCGGGACAACCCTACTTTCAACCAAACAGATGGTGCACATACACAGCATGCACCACTTACACAGCTTTCCTCAGAGTGTTACAGTAAACAACGAGTCCGTAAATAAAAATTCCCGATGGCAACGGCGGAGGGCATGGAAAAAAATCCAATCAACTCCAGCAGCTCCCAAAGGGATCTGGGAACGATCTACTCGCATATATAAAGAAAGTCACAAACAGGGTGTTGAAGTTGGTATACAAAAGTATCACTAATTATTGAAACATCGCACACTTACATGTAAAAAGACTTGGTCCAGCCTAAATAAATCAAACAGCTCGGCAACATTAGACCAGGGCTGACCATGCTATGTATAAAAAAGCCAGTAGTAACACAGAAAGAGCAGGCAAGCCAGTGGCATGTACAGCCACATGTAGCAGTGACTAGCTGAAAATCAGCAGGGTGTTTTTTGAAAGTGTTTCGAGGGCCCTACTCTCTTTGTCAAGAACAGGGATTAACAAAGGGGGGCAATACCCTTGAAACGTGTAGCGGCCGGCTCATATTCTATATTACCCTGTTCCAGCGCTCTGCTTGTGCCTTTCTTTTTTTAATACTTTCAATCTGTATCTGAGATCATTCACAAACAGGATACATTTTCTGATGTCAAAGTGTGTTATGTACATACAGGGTGGGGAGGGCTACATATGGAGTATTTCTCCCTCTCTCTTTACATATGTGGACATGGGCGTCCGCTGAAATTTTTTCAGGGAGGGGCGCTTCTGCAGCAGCGATACACAGTCGCATTTAACCCTTTCTTCAAACGCTAGCGGGGGTTAAAAGCGCCCCGCTAGCGACCGAATAGCGCAGCTAAAATAATGGTAAAGCGCTGCTTTTTAGCGCCGCTTTACCAATAATACGGCCAGCTGGCAGTGTGAAATAGCTCTTGAGATAATTCAGCTTCACTCCATGCCCATATAAATATAGCCTAGAGCAGGGGTGGCCAACCAGTGGCCTGGGGGCCACATGTGGCCCGCGGAGCCCTTTGATGTGGCCCGCGACCTCCTCCTCTGCAATGGAGGGTTGGCAAGCCCAGATCGCAGGTTTGACGACCCGCTATACCACATCATCAGTGTTGTGAATGAAGCTGGTGGTAGAGGAAGAAAGCAGCAGCAGAGCCCCATAAGCCGATGCTTCCTCTACAGCGCCGGCTTTTGCCACAGGTGGAGTCTATGGCAAAGTTCCGCTAACCCGCAGGATAGACACAGGTGCACTATGCTGCACCCAAAGTGTGGGTAACCAACAGCACATCAGTGTGAAAGCAGTCTTAGGCCCTTTTCACACGATCGGCCTGACCAAATGGGACCCTTAATTCACCTCTATAGAGAGACAGATGTCTGTTTACGCTCACCTACCTCCAATCTGAAAACTAGAAGAGAATTCATACCCTTTCATCTGGGTGGATAGGCGGGCCTATAGAGTAGCCGTGACCTGACATCCGCCCGCTCCGCTCATTGTGGCCCTCGACTGGTTACCAAGTTGCTTAAGTGGCCCTCCCTCTTCAAAAGGTTGGGCACCCCTGGCCTAGAGAATGTACAGACCTCCCTTCAGCACAGACCCCTCCATTCAGCACAGATGGACCCCCATTCTGCACAAACCCCTCCATTCAGCACAGATGGATCCCCTTCAGCACAGACCCCCCATTCTGCACAAACCCCTCCATTAAGCACAGATGGACCCCCCCTTCAGCACAGACCCCCCCATTCCGCACAGACACCCCTTCAGCACAGATGGACCCCCATTCGGTACAGACCCCCCCTTCAGCACAGATGGACCCCCATTCAGCACAAACGGACCCCCCTTCCCCATCCCATTCAGTACCTCAGATCAGCCATCAATGCTGCACAGGCACAGCAGGTTGCCTCCCCCTGTGTACACATAAACACTGGCGGGGAGGCGGCTTCACTCTGCTCGCTGTGCCTGTGTGACATCCGGCCCGGGACAGCTCAGACAACCCGCGGCCGCAAAACTCTTCAACACCTTCTCGATTTTCCAGGGGGGGTCAATTACCCCCCCTTGCCCTATGGAGTGGATGCCCATGTATGTGGAAAACGTAATATTTTTATGTATTGCACTAATGAGTGCATTTTTAAACTTTATACAATAAATGGATTCATTGGTTCTAATATTGTTTGCCTTTGCATTTATTCTGTTCCTGTAACGTGCGTACCACCTCAAAAGTCCCATACTTTGTTCTTCAGTCTGTAGTAGTAAGACTTGTCCCCAGCCCACTGTTTCTAAACTACGTTAATTTCTTCCAATGAAAAATTCCCACGCCAAGCATTATACACAAAGGAACAATCCGTAAAACTAAAAAGAGAAATAAGTCGAGAGATTTTTCTTTTAACAAAAAAAAAAGTGCTAAATTCAAGCACAGGTGCTTGGCTGTCATCCGTGGCCAATTACAGCAGCATGCTAGAGAACGTTTTATAAATAGATCCGTAAGAATGCAACGAAGATGTGAACAGCTGCACTCAGGTGTTGTTATTTATGAAGCTGGGATTGGCCCTTTTGCTGTTTTCACGCTCGTTTGGTATATTAGCTTAGCTGAACCTGAATTATTATGTCAGCACACAATTATTGGTCGAGTGGCTCTCCTGTCGTGCTCTAATTTCCCAGACACTTTCCTCCTGATTTACTAATGTGTACTGAAGTCAGAGAAAGGAGAATTCAAGGCTCAACAGCCCCCACAATGTCAATAGGGACAACCGCAAAACAATTTCATCTGAACTTTCTTTGATCTTACATAACATGTAAAGATTTTGTCAAACTTTGTAGTAGTCCTACCCTTTTCTCTTCTGAAGAAAAAGCTGTTCAGCATTTTTCTTTTCCGGAGCAATTTCTGAATAGCAGGGTCTAAACTCATTGTTACCTTTTGGTGAGCTTTGAATGTTCTAATGAATAATGTTGCATGGTGTAATTATCCCCTTCCCGACCAGCCTTTCTAGTTGTATTGCGGCAGTTTGGCTCTCCTGGGCGAACTGACGCAAATGTACGTTGGTTTGCCTTTTGACCACTAGGGGGCGCCGGAGCCTATGTGAGTGCCCGGCAGGCACGATGATCGCCTAGCACCCGCGATTGCTCGTGACAGAGCAAGAACCGGGATCTGTGTGTGTAAACACACAGGGGGTAATCCACAAAAGGGATACGCCGGCGTATCTACTGATACGCCGTCGTATCCCTGTTTCTATCTTTGGAACTGATCCACAGAATATGTTTCAAAGAGATAGACAGAAGATCCGGCATGTGTAAGAGACTTACACTGCCGGATCTTAGGATGCAGTACCGCATACGCCGATGGGGGCATTTCGCGTCAAAATGCCGCTTCGGGTATGCAAATTAGCACTTACGGAGATCCACGAAGCTTTTACGCTTCGTTTTTTCTCCGTAAGTATTAAGTTGCATGTGTAAAATTAGGGCTGCTTTTACAAAGTGTAAACTGTTTACACCTTGTAAAAGTAGACCCTTCTGTCCAGCGACGCGTTTTTTTTTTTTTTTTTTTGCCGTATCTTTATTTTTTTCCCGACGCAACTTTATTGACCCGACGCGATCCACAAAGCTCGGCGTAACGTAATTTCGCCCTATTCACGTCGGGAAAATGACGTCACGAGCATGCGCAGTACGGCCGACGCGGGAGCGCGCCTAATTTAAATGGGAATCGCCCCCATTTGAAGAGGAACGCCTTGCGCCGGCGGAATTTAAGTTACACAGCCGAAAATTTCTAGGTAAGTGCTTTGTGGATCGGGCACTTGGGTAGAAATTTTAAGGCAGTGTAACTTAAATGGGAAAATTTACGTTACGCCGGCTCTTTGTGGATCTGGCCCACATATCCCAGTTCTCTCAGGGTAGAGGAGAGAGATCGTGTGTTCATACTAAATATGAACACTGATATCTCTCTCCTCCTAGTCAGTCTCATCACCCCCCACAGTTAGAACACACCTAGGAAACGCAGTTAACCCCTTGACTGCCCCCCAGTGTTAACCCCTTCCCTGCCAGTCACATTTATACAGTAATCAGTGCCATAGGCGTGCACACAGGGTGTACCAGGTGTGCCCAGGCACACCCTAATCACCCTGTGCAGAACAGATT
Organism: Rana temporaria; assembly: GCF_905171775.1. Classification (NCBI taxonomy): domain Eukaryota; kingdom Metazoa; phylum Chordata; class Amphibia; order Anura; family Ranidae; genus Rana; species Rana temporaria. The sequence goes on from NC_053498.1 coordinate 30,256,289, forward strand.
CCCCCTACTGATCTGGCTCCCCCTCTTTCCCCCCACAGCACTTCTGGCTTCCCTCCTCTCCCACTGGTTGTTGCTGTGGATGCTATAGGATGAGTAGGGGAAGTGGCCAGTAAATATTTACCGGCCCCTTCCCTTTCTGAATGAAGATCGTGAGTGATCGGTAGAGAGTGTTTGAGCTTTGGGGTGCACACCCTAATGCCAAAGGCTGTGCACACCTATGATCAGTGGATTTTTATAGCACTGATCAAGGTATAGTTGTCACTGGTGCCAAAAATGTGTCAAAAGTTTCCAATTTGTCCGGAGCAATATCGCAGTCCCGATAAAAATCGCTGATCACGGCCAATACTAGTAAAAAATCAACAATAATATAAATGTCATAAATCTATCCCCTATTTTGTAGACGCTATAACATTTGCGCAAACCAATCAATATATAGTACGCTTATTGCAATTGTTTTTACCAAAAATATGTAGAAGATAACATATCGGCCTAAACTGAGGACATTTACATTTTTTTTTATTTGGAATATTTATTATAGCAAAATTGTCGCTCTTTTATTTTAAGCGCAAAAAATGAAAACCACAGAGGTGATCAAATGCCACCAAAAGAAAGCTCTATTTGTTGGAAAAAAGTGGTTTGTTTGCACCACTCTTCCAAGCATAAAAAAATGGAGGAGGTACCGTATTTATCGGCGTATACCGCGCACTATTTTGTCCTAAAAATCAGGGCAAAATCGCGGGTGCGCGGTATACGCCGATACCCGCTTTCCCGCGCTGAATTTGAATACTGCGCCGGCATATACCGAGCGCAGTACACTCGTGTATCTTCGGGCAGTTTCGGCGACTCTCGCGCTGACGTCCTGGATGAGTAGGGGTAGGACGTACAGGACGTCACCACGAGAGTAGCCGAGCCTGCCCGACGATACACGAGTGTACTGCGCTCGGTTTATGTCGGCGCAGTATTTAAACTCGGCGCGAGAAACGAGCAGGGAGGAAGCGAGGACGCCGCAGACAGACGCCGGACCCGACGAGGCCACCGATTGACGCCGCGGAAGACACCAAAACTGTAAGTACAAAAAATCTTTTTTTCACAGGAATCCGGGTCAAGTTTAGGGGTGCGCGCTATACGCGGGAGCGCACTATACCCCAGTAAATACGGTAATTAACCAGTTTGTTAAGTAGAAGTGGTCCATTCTCTGTTATCCCGTGCCTGTGACAGGCTGCACAGAGAATATGAAAATCAGAGTTGCATACTCCAATTTTTCTGCTGTCGTTCAGAGAGGGAGGAAGGTTGTTAACCCTGAAGGCTCTGCTCAAGTATTGTAACCACTGCACGAGCAGAAAGAGGGATGTAAGCAGTCTGACAGTTCGCATCCTCTATGACAGTGATGGCAAACCTTGGCACCCCAGATGTTTTGGAACTACATTTCACATGATGCTCATCCACTCTGCAGTGAAGTTGAGCATCACGGCAAATGTAGTTCCAAAACATCTGGGGTGCCAAGGTTCGCCATCACTGCTCTATGACAATGGCACAGCTGGTGGGGATCTCTGGCAGTTTTCTGTATGAAAATCTGTCACATTCCCTCTGTTAAATCGGGGGCAGATCTGAGCTTTCATTCTAAAATAGAAACTAGTGTGGGACTTGCAACAGGTCTATCCGCTTACTAAATATGGTGCACGCCACTTATGATAGTTTCCTGCATCATTATAATGGAACAGGGAGTTTAAAGTGGTTGTAAATTGTTGTGACCCTAAACAAAATTATCCTTTTCCTTTAAAGCAGGATATGCAGCATAGTGCTTGTGCAGTGTAATTTGTCTCCCTCTATGCTGTAACATACCTGGTTGATCCTGTCTGTTCCTGTGTCCCCCTTAGTGTGCTGACCACGGTAATCATGGCTGCTGATCCATGATATTGTGGTCGGTTTGTGTGCCTCCGTTATCCCACAGTCCCTCCCTCTCCCCCTCCCCCTCCCTCCCAACTCGGGAGTCTGTGTGTGAGCCATCTTCAGATTGAAATTAAAAGATCATTTATAATAATATTAAAGCTCAACTTCAGGATAAGCAAATATGGAAGTCATGTGTATTCTTCCTTAATCTGTGTACAGTGATCCAGTGTAAAACATAATAACAATAAAGACCAGCTAATGTTGCTCTCTCTCCTGGTGCAGGGTGGCAGGTCTTGTATCTGCCCCCTCATTTAGTTTTCTGCAGGCAGCCTGCAGTGGGTGGAGCTTGGTGGGTCCCTCCTACAACTCTGCTGCTTACATAGGCTATGTAAAGCACAGTGGTGATGTCACCGCTACCTTTACAAGGTAATATTTTGGGTTTACAAAGCATTTGGTGCACACAAAGTGGATATGTAGTATCTGTGGCTGTGGAGGAATATTAAACATAATACAATGTTTTTGCAAAAAAAATATAAATTTGAACACTAGAGGGTGTCCTGGTGTTGGAAGTAATCCAACTAGGCATCCATTGTGATCTAGTAACGCCAGGGCTCAAGTCCTGCGGGAAGGCGTGGGAACGGAGTTCCTGCACTTTTTCCCCCAGGACTTGACCCCTGAGTAACACCTGTTACCAAAAAACCTGCTAGGTTAATGGTTACTGAAAATTTGAAAAGAGCACTCTTACGGCCACATCCATGTAGAGATTAAATATAAAAAAAGAGGGGCAAAGATAGCCCATAGGTCGGACTTTAAGGGCACAAGAACAGTAGAGTATACAAAATTAATTATTGTATTTATTTATAACATATGATACAAAAATATTTTACATTAGGAAAGAATTAAAAAAGCATATAAGATATATGATGGGTGAGCCTATGCTTCAACGTGTTTCACTGTCTAGCTTCATCAGGACACATTCAGGGATTGTTGGTAAGGGAAAAAAATCAGGTCTCAATATCTAGGATAAAACAAATAGATTTTCGTTAATGGTTTACTATACTTCTTCGCTTTCCAAAACTGTTTATTGCAGAGCTGAATTCTCTCTGCTCCTCTTCCTTTTAACTCTGTAATTAAAAAAGCAGTGGCAGATGTGCTGTGCTCCAGAATCCGGTGAGAAAACCCATCTTAGATCCAAGATCTCAACTTTGCAGATGACACTGCATCACTATCAGAAATAAAACCTGGTCTGCTATGAAGATAAGCTGTCAAACTTGCAACTGGTGTTTAAAGACCAATCTTCCCAGATCAGTAAGACAACGAGGTGTTTCAGCATTTATGTCACATTTGGTCTATAATTTCACTGGTCACAATTGTGAAGGTACACCTATATGCTACAATCGTTATTCCCACTGCCCTATACACCAGGAGAACTTGGGAAAAAAGCAAAATGCCCAAAAACGAAACTAATTTTAGCAAAGATCAGAAGATATTCCACCGATCAGACACTACGGCTGGGCAGACATATCCTATATCCACTTGACCACTGCAAACCCAAAATTGCAAAGTGCTGTACACAAGTAGGGATGAGCCCCCCCCCCCCCGTTGGGTTCGCACCAGAACCTTCGAACGGACCGAACGTTCGCGCGAACATTTAGAACCCCATTGACGGCTAGGAGCAGTGATTTTAATGATGCTTAAATTAAAAAAAATATAGCTGGGTGTCTATAGTATGCCTGTGATAACGTCTTTAAATAGCACAATCACCTGCCTGCCAGTAAATTAGGAAGAACTGATCTAGCTAAACTATACAGTGTATAAATATATGTACAACACCTGGGATGTATATATATCCTCTACACACTGTAACATTAACTGCAACATTAACCTGCCTGCTCTATCTACCTGCAAAAAATGACACTCTCTCTGTTCTCTCTTAACCACCGCAACACACCACACAAAGCCACCCTGGCTTTGGCCAATTATGGCTCTCCGTTTTTAGTGCGCTGTGATTGGCCAAGCATGCGGGTCATAGTGCATGCTTGGCCAATCATCACCCAGCGTTGCCGCAGTGAATTATGGTCTGTGAAACGTAACTCGAATTTGGCGCGAGCAACCCGTTTTGTTCGTATTTCGACGAACGATCGAACATACGATGTTCGAGTCGAACATGAGTTCGACTCGAATACTAAGCTCATCCCTATACACAAGTGGAGTTCCGGCCAAAATATGACCTAAGATAAAAATATCCCTAGAATACTCATGCCTCGTGCAATGTAACAAAGGTATGCTGTAAACTATGCCCAGTTTTCTATCTGTGCAGCATTGTTTTCTTACTTTGTGATGTTTCTGCACAGCACAGCCATCTCCAGTGTGGGCATCTGAAGCCACAATGTCCTTCCTGGATTCCTGATGATCTCGCGCATGTGCTGTGCAATTTTGGTCAGCTTGGCATGGCATAGCCATGCCAAGCTGACAGAGATTTTCCATAGTTGCCAATGTTAAATTT